>NC_021163.2:39740788-39745621 GCF_000331145.2 Cicer arietinum | reverse complement strand
GGGTTTTTAACCAATCTTGTGCATCCAATAGGTGTGTTTATGTCATTGGATGAACATTTAGATAATTTTCGTCCTCCCTAGGTTTATGCTAGTCCAATTAAGGTTTTTAACCAATCTTGTGCATCCAATAGGTGTGTTTATGTCATTGGATGAACATTTAGGTCATATTCGTCCTCCCTAGGCTTATTCTTATCCAATTAGGGTTTTTAACCAATCTTGTGCATCCAATAGGTGTGTTTGTATCATTGGATGAGCATTTATGTCATTTTCGTCTTCCGTAGGCTTATTCTTGTTTAAATAAGGTTTTTAACCAATCTTTTGCATCCAATAAGTTCTTTTGTGTCATTGAATGAACATTTAGGTCATTTTCGCCCTCCCTAGGTTTATTCCAGTCCAATTAAGGTTTTTAACCAATCTTGTGCATCCAATAGGTGTGTTTGTGTCATTGGATGCACATTTATGTCATTTTCGTCCTCTGTAGGCTTAATCTTGTTCAATTAGGGTTTTTAACTAATCTTTTGCCTCCAATAAGTTCTTTTCTGTCATTAGGGCTGTTAACCAATCTTGTGCATCCAATAAGTTCATTTGTGTCTTTGGATTAACATTGAGGTCATTTTCGTCCTCCCTAGGCTTATTCTTGTCCAATTAGGCTTTTTAGCCAATCTTGTGCATCCAATAAGTTCATTTGTGAAATTGGATTATCATTTAGGTCAGTTCGTCGTCCCTAGGCTTATTCTTTTCCAATTAGGGTTTTTAATTAATCTTGTGCATCCAATATGTTCATTTGTGTCATTGGATGAACATTTAGGTCATTTTAGTCCTCCCTAGGCTTATTCTTGTCCATTAAGGGTTTTTAACCAATCTTGTGCATCCAATAAGTTCATTTGAGTCATTAGATTAAAATTTAGGTAATTTTTCGTCCTGCCTAGGCTTATTCTTTTCAAATTAGGGTTTTTAACCAATCTTGTGCATCCAATAGGTGTGTTTGTGTCATTGGATGAACATTTAGGTCATTTTCGTCCTCCCTAGGCTTATTCTTGTCCAATTAGGGTTTTTTACCAATCTTGTGCATCCAATAAGTTCATTTGTGTCATTGGATTATCATTTTGGTCATTTTCGTCCTCCCTAGGCTTATTCTTGTCCAATTAGGGTTTTTTACCAATCTTGTGCATCCAATAAGTTCATTTGTGTCATTGGATTATCATTTTGGTCATTTTCGTCGTCCCTAGGCTTATTCTTGTCCATTAAGGGTTTTTAACCAATCTTGTGCATCCAATAGGTGTGTTTGTTTCATTGGATGCACATTTATGTCATTTTTGTCCTTCGTAGGATTATTCTTGTTCAATTAGGGTTTTTAACCAATCTTGTGCATCCAATAAGGTCTTTTGTGTCATTGAATGAACAATTAGGTCATTTTCGTCCTCCCTAGGCTTATTCTTGTCCAATTAGTGTTTTTAACCAATCTTGTGCATCCAATAAGTTCATTTGTGTCATTGGATTAACTTTTAGGTCATTTTCGTCCTCCCTAGGCTTATTCTTGTCCAATTATGGTTTTTATCCAATCTCGTGCATCCAATAAGTTCATTTGTGTCATTGGATTATCATTTTGGTCATTTTCGTCGTCCCTAGGCTTATTCTTGTCCAATTAGGGTTTTTTACCAATCTTGTGCATCCAATATGTTCATTTGTGTTATTGGATTAACATTTAGGTCATTTTTGTCCTCCCGAGGCTTATTCTTGTCCAATTAGTGTTTTTAACCAATCTTGTGCATCGAATAAGTTTATTTGTGTCCGTGAATTAACATTTAGGTCATTTTGGTCCTCCCTAGGCTTATTCTTTTCCAATTTGGGGTTTTAACCAATCTTGTGCATCCAATAAGTTCATTTCTGTCATTGGATTTACATTTAGGTCATTTTCATCCTCCTTAGGCTTATTCTTGTCCGATTAGGGTTTTTAGCCAATCTTGTGCATCCAATAAGTTCGTTTGTGTAATTGGATTATCATTTAGGTCTGTTTTGTCGTCCCTAGGCTTATTCTTTTCCAATTAGAGTTTTTAACTAATCTTGTGCATCCAATATGTTCATTTGTGTCATTGGATTAACATTTAGGGTCATTGAATGAACAATTAGGTCATTTTCGTCCTCCCTAAGCTTATTCTTGTCCAATTAGAGTTTTTAACTAATCTTGTGCATCCAATAAGTTCATTTGAGTCATTGGATTAACATTTAGGGTCATTGAATGAACAATTAGGTCATTTTCGTCCTCCCTAAGCTTATTCTTGTCCAATTAGAGTTTTTAACTAATCTTGTGCATCCAATATGTTCATTTGTGTCATTGGATTAACATTTAGGTCATTTTTGGTCCTCCCTAGGCTTATTCTTATCTATTTAGGGTTTTTAACCAATCTTGTGCATCCAATAAGTTCATTTGTATCATTGAATGAACAATTAGGTCATTTTCGTCCTCCCTATACTTATTCTTGTCCAATTAGGGTTTTTAACCAATCTTGTGCATCCAATAAGTTCATTTGTGTCATTGGATTAACATTTAGGTCATTTTCGTCCTCCCTAAGCTTATTCTTGTCCAATTATGGTTTTTTGCCAATCTTGTGCATCCAATAAGTTCATTTTTGTCATTGGATTATCATTTAGGTCATTTTCGTCCTCCCTAGGCTTATTCTTGTCCAATTAGGGTTTTTAACCAATCTTGTGCATCCAATATGTTCGTTTGTATCATTGAATTTACATTTTGGTTATTTTGGTCCTCCCTAGGATTATTCTTGTCCAATTAGGGTTTTTAACCAATCTTGTGCATCCAATAAGTTCATTTTTGTCATTGGATTATCATTTAGGTCATTTTCGTCCTCCCTAGGCTTATTCTTGTCCAATTAGGGTTTTTAACCAATCTTGTGCATCCAATAAGTTCATTTTTGTCATTGGATTATCATTTAGGTCATTTTCGTCCTCCCTAGGCTTATTCTTGTCCAATTAGGGTTTTTAACCAATCTTGTGCATCCAATAAGTTCATTTTTGTCATTGGATTATCATTTAGGTCATTTTCGTCCTCCCTAGGCTTATTCTTGTCCAATTAGGGTTTTTAACCAATCTTGTGCATCCAATAAGTTCATTTGAGTCATTGAATGAACAATTAGGTCATTTTCGTCTCCCTAGACTTATTCTTGTCCAATTAGGGTTTTTATCCAATCTTGTGCATCCAATAGGTGCGTTTGTGTCATTGGATGAATATTTAGGTCATTTTAGTCCTCCCTAGGCTTATTCTTGTCCATTTAGGGTTTTTAACGAATCTTGTGCATCCAATAAGTTCATTTGTGTCATTGGATTAACATTTAGGTCATTTTCGTCCTCCCTAGGCTTATTCTTGTCCAATTAGGGTTTTTAACAAATCTTGTGAATCCAATAGGTGTGGTTGTGTCATTGGATGAACATTTAGGTCATATTCGTCCTCCGTAGCCTTATTCTTGTCCAATTAAGGTTTTTAACGAATCTTGTCATCCAATAAGTTCGTTTGGGTCATTGGATTAACATTTAGGTCATTTTCGTCCTCCCAAGGCTTATTCTTGTCCATTTAGGGTTTTTAACCAATCTTGTGCATCCAATAAGTTCATTTGAGTCATTGGATTAACATTTAGGTCATTTTCGTCCTCCCTAGGCTTATTTTTGTCCAATTATGGTTTTTAGCCAATCTTGTGCATCCAATAAGTTCATTTGTGTCATTGGATTATCATTTAGGTCATTTTCGTCCTCCCTAAGCTGATTCTTGTCCAATTAGTGTTTTTAACCGATCTTGTGCATCCAATATGTTCATTTGTGTCGTTGGATTAACATTTAGGTCATTTTTGTCCTCCGTAGGTTTATGCTAGTCCAATTAGGGTTTTTAACCAATCTTGTGCATCCAATAGGTGTGTTTGTGTCATTGGATGAACATTTAGGTCATTTTCGTCCTCCCTATGCGTATTCTTGTCCAATTAGGGTTTTTAACCAATCTTGTGCATCCAATAGGTGTGTTTGTGTCATCGGATTAACATTTAGGTCATTTTTGTCCTCCGTAGGTTTATGCTAGTCCAATTAGGGTTTTTAACCAATATTGTGCATCCAATAGTTGTGTTTGTGTCATTGGATTAATATTTAGGTCATTTTCGTCCTCCCTATGCGTATTCTTGTCCAATTAGGGTTTTTAACCAATCTTTTGCATCCAATAGGTGTGTTTGTGTCATTGGATGCACATTTATTTCATTTTCGCCCTCCGTAGGCTTATTCTTGTTCAATTAGGGTTTTTAACCAATCTTGTGCATCCAATAAGTTCTTTTGTGTCATTGAATGAACAATTAGGTCATTTTCGTCCTCCCTATGCGTATTCTTGTCCAATTAGGGTTTTTAACCAATCTTTTGCATCCAATAAGTTCTTTTGTGTCACTGAATGAACATTTAGGTCATTTTCGCCCTCCCTAGGCTTATTCATTTCCAATTAGGGTTTTTAACTAATCTTGTGCATCCAATATGTTCATTTGTGTCATTGGATTAAAATTTAGGTCATTTTTTGTCCTCCCTAGGCTTATTCTTGTCCATTTAGGGATTTTAACCAATCTTGTGCATCCAATAAGTTCTTTTGTGTCATTGAATGAACAATTAGGTCATTTTCGTCCTCCCAAGGCTTATTCTTGTCCGCTTAGGGTTTTTAACCAATCTTGTGCATCCAGTAAGTTCATTTGTGTCATTGGATTAACATTTAGGTCATTTTCGTCCTCCCTAGGCTTTTTCTTGTCCAATTAGGGTATTTAACCAATCTTGTGCATCCAATATGTTCATTTGTGT
>NC_021163.2:39735358-39740194 GCF_000331145.2 Cicer arietinum | reverse complement strand
TGTCATTTTCGTCCTCCGTAGGCTTATTCTTGTTCAATTAGGGTTTTTAACCAATCTTGTGCATCCAATAAATTCTTTTGTGTCATTGAATGAACAATTAGGTCATTTTTATCCTCCGTAGGCTTATTCTTGTCCAATTAGGATTTTTACCCAATCTTGTGCATCCAATAATTTCATTTGTCTCATTGGATTAACATTTAGGTCATTTTCGTGCTCCATAGGCTTACTCTTGTCCAATTAGTGTTTTTAATGAATCTTGTGCATCCAATAAGGTCATTTGTGTCATTGGATTAACATTTTGGTCATTTTCGTCCTCCCTAGGCTTATTCTTGTCCAATTAGGGGTTTTAACCAATCTTGTGCATCCAATAGGTGTGTTTGTGTCATTGGATGAACATTTAGATAATTTTCGTCCTCCGTAGGTTTATGCTAGTCCAATTAAGGTTTTTAACCAATCTTGTGCATCCAATAGGTGTGGTTGTATCATTCGATGAACATTTATGTCATTTTCGTCTTCCGTAGGCTTATTCTTGTTCAAATAGGGTTTTTAACCAATCTTTTGCATCCAATAAGTTCTTTTGTGTCATTGAATGAACATTTAGGTCATTTTCGCCCTCCCTAGGTTTATTCTAGTCCAATTAGGGTTTTTAACCAATCTTGTGCATCCAATAAGTTCATTTGTGTCATTGGATGAACATTTAGGTCATTTTCGCCCTCCCTAGGTTTATTCTAGTCCAATTAGGGTTTTTAACCAATCTTGTGCATCCAATAAGTTCATTTGTGTCATTGGATGAACATTTAGGTCATTTTCGCCCTCCCTAGGTTTATTCTAGTCCAATTAGGGTTTTTAACCAATCTTGTGCATCCAATAAGTTCATTTGTGTAATTGGATTATCATTTAGGTCAGTTTGGTCGTCCCTAGGCTTATTCTTTTCCAATTAGGGTTTGTATCTAATCTTGTGCATCCAATATGTTCATTTGTGTCATTGGATTAACATTTAGGTCATTTTTGGTCCTCCCTAGGCTTATTCTTGTCCATTTAGGATTTTTAACCAATCTTGTGCATCCAATAAGTTCTTTTGTGTCATTGAATGAACAATTAGGTCATTTTCGTCCTCCCTAGGCTTATTCTTGTCAGCTTAGGGTTTTTAACCAATCTTGTGCATCCAATAAGTTCATTTGTGTCATTGGATTCACATTTAGGTCATTTTCCTCCTCCCTAGGCTTATTCTTGTCCAATTATGGTTTTTAGCCAATCTTGTGCATCCAATAAGTTCATTTGTGTCCCTGAATTAACATTTAGGTCATTTTGGTCATCCCTTGGCTTATTCTTGTCCTATTAGGGTTTTTAACCAATCTTGTGCATCCAATAAATTCATTTGAGTCATTGGATTAACATTTAGGTCATTTTTGTCCTCCCTAGGCTTATTCTTGTCCAATTAGGGTTTTTAACCAATCTTGTGCATCCAATAGGTGTGTTTGTGTCATTGGATGCACATTTATGTCATTTTCGTCCTACGTAGGCTTATTCCTGTTCAATTAGGGTTTTTAACCAATCTTGTGCATCCAATAAATTAACCAATGTCATTGGATGCACATTTATGTCATTTTCGTCCTACGTAGGCTTATTCCTGTTCAATTAGGGTTTTTAATGAATCTTGTGCATCCAATAAGTTCATTTGTCTCATTGGATTAACATTTAGGTCATTTTCGTGCTCCCTAGGCTTACTCTTGTCCAATTTGGGTTTTTAATGAATCTTGTGCATCCAATAAGGTCATTTGTGTCATTGGATTATCATTTTGGTCATTTTTGTCCTCCCTAGGCTTATTCTTGTCCAATTAGGGTTCAATCTTGTGCATCCAATAGGTGTGTTTGTATCATTGGATGAACATTTATGTCATTTTCGTCTTCTGTAGGCTTATTCTTGTTCAAATAGGGTTTTTAACCAATCTTTTGCATCCAATAAGTTCTTTTGTGTCATTGAATGAACAATTAGGTCATTTTCGTCCTCCCTAGGCTTATTCTTGTCCGCTTAGGGTTTTTAACCAATCTTGTGCATCAAATAAGTTCATTTGTGTCGTTGGATTCACATTTAGGTCATTATCGTCCTCCCTAGGCTTATTCTTGTTCAATTATGGTTTTTAGCCAATCTCGTGCATCCAATAAGTTCATTTGTGTCATTTGATTATCATTTTGGTCAGTTTCGTCCTCCCAAGGCGTATTCTTGTCCAATTAGGACTTTTAACCAATCTTGTGCATCCAATAAGTTCATTTGTGTCTTTGGATTAACATTTAGGTCATTTTCGTCCTCCCTAGGCTTATTCTTGTTCAATTATGGTTTTTAGCCAATCTCGTGCATCCAATAAGTTCATTTGTGTCATTGGATTAACATTTAGGTCATTTTCGTCCTCCCTAGGCTTATTCTTGTTCAATTATGGTTTTTAGCCAATCTCGTGCATCCAATAAGTTCATTTGTGTCATTGGATTAACATTTAGGTCATTTTCGTCCTCCCTAGGCTTATTCTTGTTCAATTATGGTTTTTAGCCAATCTCGTGCATCCAATAAGTTCATTTGTGTCATTGGATTAACATTTAGGTCATTTTCGTCCTCCCTAGGCTTATTCTTGTTCAATTATGGTTTTTAGCCAATCTCGTGCATCCAATAAGTTCATTTGTGTCTTTGGATTAACATTTAGGTCATTTTCGTCCTCCCTAGGCTTATTCTTGTCCGATTAGGCTTTTTAGCCAATCTTGTGCATCCAATACTTTCATTTGGGTAATTGGATTATCATTTAGGTCAGTTTCGTCGTCCCTAGGCTTATTCTTTTCCAATTAGGGTTTTTAACTAATCTTGTGCATCCAATATGTTTATTTGTGTCATTGGATTAACATTTAGGTCATTTTCGTCCTCCCTAGGCTTATTCTTGTCCGCTTAGGGTTTTTAACCAATCTTGTGCATCCAATAAGTTCTTTTGTGTCATTGAATGAACAATTAGGTCATTTTCGTCCTCCCTAGGCTTATTCTTGTCCGCTTAGGGTTTTTAACCAATCTTGTGCATCCAATAAGTTCTTTTGTGTCATTGAATGAACAATTAGGTCATTTTCGTCCTCCCTAGGCTTATTCTTGTCCAATTATGGTTTTTAGCCAATCTCGTGCATCCAATAAGTTCATTTGTGTAATTGGATTATCATTTAGGTCAGTTTCGTCGTCCCTAGGCTTATTCTTTTCCAATTAGGGTTTTTAACTAATCTTGTGCAGCCAATATGTTCATTTGTGTTATTGGAATTACATTTAGGTCATTTTTGTCCTCCCTAGGCTTATTCTTGTCCAATTAGGGTTTTTAACCAATCTTGTGCATCCAATATGTTCATTTGTGTTATTGGAATTACATTTAGGACATTTTTGGTCCTCCCTAGGCTTATTCTTGTCCTATTAGGGTTTTTAACCAATCTTATGCATCCAATAAGTTCATTTGAGTCATTGGATTAACATTTAGGTCATTTTTTTCCTCCCTAGGCTTATTCTAGTCCAATTAGGGTTTTTAACCAATCTTGTGCATCCAATAGGTGTGTTTGTGTCATTGGATGAACATTTAGGTCATTTTCGTCCTCCCTAGGTTTATTCTAGTCCAATTAGGGTTTTTAACCAATCTTGTGCATCCAATAAGTTCTTTTGTGTCATGGAATGAACAATTAGGTCATTTTTGTCCTCCCTAGGCTTATTTTTGTCCAATTAAGATTTTTAACCAATCTTGTGCATCCAATAAGTTCATTTGTCTCATTGGATTATCATTTAGGTCATTTTCGTGCTCCCGAGGCTTTCTCTTGTCCAATTAGGGTTTTTAATGAATCTTTTGCATACAATAAGGTCATTTGTGTCATTGGATTAACATTTTGGTCATTTTCGTCTTCCCTCGGCTTATTCTTGTCCAATTAGGGTTTTTAACCAATCTTCTGCATCCAATAGGTGTGTTTGTGTCATTGGATGAACATTTAGATAATTTTCGTCCTCCGTAGGTTTATGCTAGTCCAATTAGGGTTTTTAACCAATCTTGTGCATCCAATAAGTGTTTTTGTATCATTGGATGAACATTTATGTCATTTTCGTTTTCCGTAGGCTTATTCTTGTTCAAATAGGGTTTTTAACCAATCTTTTGCATCCAATAAGTTCTTTTGTGTCATTGAATGAACATTTAGGTCATTTTCGCCCTCCCTAGGTTTATTCTAGTCCAATTAGGGTTTTTAACCAATCTTGTGCATCCAATAGTTGTGTTTGTGTCATTGGATGCACATTTATGTCATTTTCGTCCTCCCTAGGTTTATTCTAGTCCAATAAGGGTTTTTAACCAATCTAGGGCATCCAATAGGTGTGATTGTGTCATTGGATGCACATTTGTGTCATTTTCGTCCTCCGTAGGCTTATTCTTGTTCAATTAGGGTTTTTAACCAATCTTGTGCATCCAATAAATTCTTTTGTGTCATTGAATGAACAATTAGGTCATTTTTATCCTCCGTAGGCTTATTCTTGTCCAATTAGGATTTTTACCCAATCTTGTGCATCCAATAATTTCATTTGTCTCATTGGATTAACATTTAGGTCATTTTCGTGCTCCATAGGCTTACTCTTGTCCAATTAGTGTTTTTAATGAATCTTGTGCATCCAATAAGGTCATTTGTGTCATTGGATTAACATTTTGGTCATTTTCGTCCTCCCTAGGCTTATTCTTGTCCAATTAGGGGTTTTAACCAATCTTGTGCATCCAATAGGTGTGTTTGTGTCATTGGATGAACATTTAGATAATTTTCGTCCTCCGTAGGTTTATGCTAGTCCAATTA
>NC_021163.2:39720974-39730264 GCF_000331145.2 Cicer arietinum | reverse complement strand
TCGTCCTCCCTAGGCTTATTCTTGTTCAATTATGGTTTTTAGCCAATCTCGTGCATCCAATAAGTTCATTTGTGTCATTTGATTATCATTTTGGTCAGTTTCGTCCTCCCTAGGCGTATTCTTGTCCAATTAGGGTTTTTAACCAATCTTGTGCATCCAATATGTTCATTTGTGTTATTGGAATAACATTTAGGTCATTTTCCTCCTCCCTAGGCTTATTCTTGTCTTTTCCAATTAGGGTTTTTAACTAATCTTGTGCATCCAATATGTTCATTTGTGACATTGGATTAACATTTAGGTCATTTTTGGTCCTCCCTAGGCTTATTCTTGTCAATTTAGGGTTTTTAACCAATCTTGTGCATCCAATAAGTTCTTTTGTGTCATTGAATGAACAATTAGGTTATTTTCGTCCCCCCTAGGCTTATTCTTGTCCGCTTAGGGTTTTTAACAAATCTTGTGCATCCAATAAGTTCATTTGTGTCATTGGATTAACATTTAGGTCATTTTCGTCCTCCCTAGGTTTATTCTAGTCCAATTAGGGTTTTTAACCAATCTTGGGCATCCAATAGGTGTGTTTGTGTCATTGGATGCACATTTATGTCATTTTCGTCCTACGTAGGCTTATTCTTGTTCAATAAGGGTTTTTAACCAATCTTGTGCATCCAATAAATTCTTTTGTGTCATTGAATGAACAATTAGGTCATTTTTATCCTCCGTAGGCTTATTCTTGTCCAATTAGGATTTTTACCCAATCTTGGGAATCCAATAAGTTCATTTGGGTCATTGGATGAACATTTAGGTCATTTTCTAGTCCAATTAGGGTTTTTAACCAATCTGGTGCATCCAATAAGTGTGTTTGTGTCATTGGATTAACATTATGTTCATTTTCGTCCACCCTAGGTTTATTCTAGTCCAATTAGGGTTTTTAACCAATCTTCTGCATCCAATAGGTGTGTTTGTGTCATGGGATGAACATTTAGATTATTTTCGTCCTCCGTAGGTTAATGCTAGTCCAATTAGGGTTTTTAACCAATCTTGTGCATACAATAGGTGTTTTTGTATCAATAAATGAACATTTATGTCATTTTCGTTTTCCGTCGGCTGATTCTTGTTCAAATAGGGTTTTTAACCAATCTTTTGTATCCAATAAGTTCTTTTGTGTCATTGGATGAACATTTAGGTCATTTTCGCCCTCCCTAGGTTTATTCTAGTCCAATTAGGGATTTTAACCAATCTTGTGCATCTAATAGGTGTGTTTGTGCCATCGGATTAACATTAAGGTCATTTCCGTCCTCCCTAGGTTTATTCTAGTCCAATTAGGGTTTTTAACCAATCTTGGGCATCCAATAGGTGTGTTTGTGTCATTGGATGCACATTTGGGTCATTTTCGTCCTCCGTAGGCTTATTCTTGTTCAATTAGGGTTTTTAACCAATCTTGTGCATCCAATAAATTCTTTTGTGTCATTGAATGAACAATTTGGTCATTTTTATCCTCCGTAGGCTTAATCTTGTCCAATTAGGATTTTTACCCAATCTTGTGCATCCAATACGTTCATTTGGGTAATTGGATATTAGGTCATTTTCGTGCTCCCTAGGCTTACTCTTGTCCAATTAGGCTTTTTAGCCAATCTTGTGCATCTAATAAGTTCATTTGTCTCATTGGATTAACATTTAGGTCAGTTTCGTCCTCCCTTGGCTTATTCTTGTCTCATTAGGGCTTTTAACCAATCTTGTGCACCCAATAGGTGTGTTTGTATCATTGGATGAACATTTAGGTCTTTTCGTCCTCCCTAGACTTATTCTAGTCCAATTAGGGATTTGGGTAATTGGATATTAGGTCATTTTCGTGCTCCCTAGGCTTACTCTTGTCCAATTAGGCTTTTTAGCCAATCTTGTGCATCTAATAAGTTCATTTGTCTCATTGGATTAACATTTAGGTCAGTTTCGTCCTCCCTTGGCTTATTCTTGTCTCATTAGGGCTTTTAACCAATCTTGTGCACCCAATAGGTGTGTTTGTATCATTGGATGAACATTTAGGTCTTTTCGTCCTCCCTAGACTTATTCTAGTCCAATTAGGGATTTGGGTAATTGGATATTAGGTCATTTTCGTGCTCCCTAGGCTTACTCTTGTCCAATTAGGCTTTTTAGCCAATCTTGTGCATCTAATAAGTTCATTTGTCTCATTGGATTAACATTTAGGTCAGTTTCGTCCTCCCTTGGCTTATTCTTGTCTCATTAGGGCTTTTAACCAATCTTGTGCACCCAATAGGTGTGTTTGTATCATTGGATGAACATTTAGGTCTTTTCGTCCTCCCTAGACTTATTCTAGTCCAATTAGGGATTTGGGTAATTGGATATTAGGTCATTTTCGTGCTCCCTAGGCTTACTCTTGTCCAATTAGGCTTTTTAGCCAATCTTGTGCATCTAATAAGTTCATTTGTCTCATTGGATTAACATTTAGGTCAGTTTCGTCCTCCCTTGGCTTATTCTTGTCTCATTAGGGCTTTTAACCAATCTTGTGCACCCAATAGGTGTGTTTGTATCATTGGATGAACATTTAGGTCTTTTCGTCCTCCCTAGACTTATTCTAGTCCAATTAGGGATTTGGGTAATTGGATATTAGGTCATTTTCGTGCTCCCTAGGCTTACTCTTGTCCAATTAGGCTTTTTAGCCAATCTTGTGCATCTAATAAGTTCATTTGTCTCATTGGATTAACATTTAGGTCAGTTTCGTCCTCCCTTGGCTTATTCTTGTCTCATTAGGGCTTTTAACCAATCTTGTGCACCCAATAGGTGTGTTTGTATCATTGGATGAACATTTAGGTCTTTTCGTCCTCCCTAGACTTATTCTAGTCCAATTAGGGATTTGGGTAATTGGATATTAGGTCATTTTCGTGCTCCCTAGGCTTACTCTTGTCCAATTAGGCTTTTTAGCCAATCTTGTGCATCTAATAAGTTCATTTGTCTCATTGGATTAACATTTAGGTCAGTTTCGTCCTCCCTTGGCTTATTCTTGTCTCATTAGGGCTTTTAACCAATCTTGTGCACCCAATAGGTGTGTTTGTATCATTGGATGAACATTTAGGTCTTTTCGTCCTCCCTAGACTTATTCTAGTCCAATTAGGGATTTGGGTAATTGGATATTAGGTCATTTTCGTGCTCCCTAGGCTTACTCTTGTCCAATTAGGCTTTTTAGCCAATCTTGTGCATCTAATAAGTTCATTTGTCTCATTGGATTAACATTTAGGTCAGTTTCGTCCTCCCTTGGCTTATTCTTGTCTCATTAGGGCTTTTAACCAATCTTGTGCACCCAATAGGTGTGTTTGTATCATTGGATGAACATTTAGGTCTTTTCGTCCTCCCTAGACTTATTCTAGTCCAATTAGGGATTTGGGTAATTGGATATTAGGTCATTTTCGTGCTCCCTAGGCTTACTCTTGTCCAATTAGGCTTTTTAGCCAATCTTGTGCATCTAATAAGTTCATTTGTCTCATTGGATTAACATTTAGGTCAGTTTCGTCCTCCCTTGGCTTATTCTTGTCTCATTAGGGCTTTTAACCAATCTTGTGCACCCAATAGGTGTGTTTGTATCATTGGATGAACATTTAGGTCTTTTCGTCCTCCCTAGACTTATTCTAGTCCAATTAGGGATTTGGGTAATTGGATATTAGGTCATTTTCGTGCTCCCTAGGCTTACTCTTGTCCAATTAGGCTTTTTAGCCAATCTTGTGCATCTAATAAGTTCATTTGTCTCATTGGATTAACATTTAGGTCAGTTTCGTCCTCCCTTGGCTTATTCTTGTCTCATTAGGGCTTTTAACCAATCTTGTGCACCCAATAGGTGTGTTTGTATCATTGGATGAACATTTAGGTCTTTTCGTCCTCCCTAGACTTATTCTAGTCCAATTAGGGATTTGGGTAATTGGATATTAGGTCATTTTCGTGCTCCCTAGGCTTACTCTTGTCCAATTAGGCTTTTTAGCCAATCTTGTGCATCTAATAAGTTCATTTGTCTCATTGGATTAACATTTAGGTCAGTTTCGTCCTCCCTTGGCTTATTCTTGTCTCATTAGGGCTTTTAACCAATCTTGTGCACCCAATAGGTGTGTTTGTATCATTGGATGAACATTTAGGTCTTTTCGTCCTCCCTAGACTTATTCTAGTCCAATTAGGGATTTGGGTAATTGGATATTAGGTCATTTTCGTGCTCCCTAGGCTTACTCTTGTCCAATTAGGCTTTTTAGCCAATCTTGTGCATCTAATAAGTTCATTTGTCTCATTGGATTAACATTTAGGTCAGTTTCGTCCTCCCTTGGCTTATTCTTGTCTCATTAGGGCTTTTAACCAATCTTGTGCACCCAATAGGTGTGTTTGTATCATTGGATGAACATTTAGGTCTTTTCGTCCTCCCTAGACTTATTCTAGTCCAATTAGGGATTTGGGTAATTGGATATTAGGTCATTTTCGTGCTCCCTAGGCTTACTCTTGTCCAATTAGGCTTTTTAGCCAATCTTGTGCATCTAATAAGTTCATTTGTCTCATTGGATTAACATTTAGGTCAGTTTCGTCCTCCCTTGGCTTATTCTTGTCTCATTAGGGCTTTTAACCAATCTTGTGCACCCAATAGGTGTGTTTGTATCATTGGATGAACATTTAGGTCTTTTCGTCCTCCCTAGACTTATTCTAGTCCAATTAGGGATTTGGGTAATTGGATATTAGGTCATTTTCGTGCTCCCTAGGCTTACTCTTGTCCAATTAGGCTTTTTAGCCAATCTTGTGCATCTAATAAGTTCATTTGTCTCATTGGATTAACATTTAGGTCAGTTTCGTCCTCCCTTGGCTTATTCTTGTCTCATTAGGGCTTTTAACCAATCTTGTGCACCCAATAGGTGTGTTTGTATCATTGGATGAACATTTAGGTCTTTTCGTCCTCCCTAGACTTATTCTAGTCCAATTAGGGATTTGGGTAATTGGATATTAGGTCATTTTCGTGCTCCCTAGGCTTACTCTTGTCCAATTAGGCTTTTTAGCCAATCTTGTGCATCTAATAAGTTCATTTGTCTCATTGGATTAACATTTAGGTCAGTTTCGTCCTCCCTTGGCTTATTCTTGTCTCATTAGGGCTTTTAACCAATCTTGTGCACCCAATAGGTGTGTTTGTATCATTGGATGAACATTTAGGTCTTTTCGTCCTCCCTAGACTTATTCTAGTCCAATTAGGGATTTGGGTAATTGGATATTAGGTCATTTTCGTGCTCCCTAGGCTTACTCTTGTCCAATTAGGCTTTTTAGCCAATCTTGTGCATCTAATAAGTTCATTTGTCTCATTGGATTAACATTTAGGTCAGTTTCGTCCTCCCTTGGCTTATTCTTGTCTCATTAGGGCTTTTAACCAATCTTGTGCACCCAATAGGTGTGTTTGTATCATTGGATGAACATTTAGGTCTTTTCGTCCTCCCTAGACTTATTCTAGTCCAATTAGGGATTTGGGTAATTGGATATTAGGTCATTTTCGTCCGCCCTAGGCTTATTCTTGACGAATTAGGGTTTTTAATGAATCTTGTGCATCCAATACGTTCATTTGGGTAATTGGATTATCATTTAGGTCAGTTTCGTCGTCCCTAGGCTTATTCTTTTTCAATTAGGGTTTTTAACTAATCTTATGCATCCAATATGTTTATTTGAGTCATTGGATTAACATTTAGATCATTTTTGGTCCTCCCTAAGCTTATTCTTGTCCATTTAGGGTTTTTAACCAATCTTGTGCGTCCAATAAGTTCTTTTGTGTCATTGAATGAACAATTAGGTCATTTTTGTCCTCCCTAGGCTTATTCTTGTCCGCTTAGGGTTTTTAACCAATCTTGTGCATCAAATAAGTTCATTTGTGTCATTGGATTAACATTTAGGTCATTTTCGTCCTCCCTAGGCTTATTCTTGTCCAATTATGGTTTTTAGCCAATCTCGTGCATCCAATAAGTTAATTTGTGTAATTGGATTATCATTTAGGTCAGTTTCGTCGTCCCTAGGCTTATTCTTTTCCAATTAGGATTTTTAACTAATCTTGTGCATCCAATATGTTCATTTGTGTTATTGGAATTACATTTAGGTCATTTTCGTCCTCCGTAGGCTTATTCTTGTCCGCTTAGGGTTTTTAACCAATCTTGTGCATCAAATAAGTTCATTTGTGTCATTGGATTAACATTTAGGTCATTTTCGTCCTCCCTAGGTTTATTCTAGTCCAATTAGGGTTTTTAACCAATCTTGTGCATCAAATAAGTTCATTTGTGTCATTGGATTAACATTTAGGTCATTTTCGTCCTCCCTAGGTTTATTCTAGTCCAATTAGGGTTTTTAACCAATCTTGTGCATCAAATAAGTTCATTTGTGTCATTGGATTAACATTTAGGTCATTTTCGTCCTCCCTAGGTTTATTCTAGTCCAATTAGGGTTTTTAACCAATCTTGTGCATCCAATATGTTCATTTGTGTCATTGAATGAACAAATAGAACATTTTCGTCCTCCCTAGGCTTATTCTTGTCCAATTTGGGTTTTTAACCAATCTTGTGCGTCCAATAAGTATATTTGTGTCATCGGATTAACATTTAGGTCATTTTCGTCCTCCCTAGGCTTATTCTTGTCTAATTATGGTTTTTAGCCAATCTTGTGCAACCAATAAGTTCATTTTTGTCATTGGATTATCATCTTGGTCAGTTTCGTCCTCCCTAGGCTTATTCTTGTCCAATTAGGGTTTTTAACTAATCTTGTGCATCCAATATGTTCATTTGTGTTATTGGAATTACATTTAGGTCATTTTTGTCCTCCCTAGGCTTATTCTTGTCCAAATAAGATTTTTAACCAATCTTGTGCATCCAATAAGTTCAATTGTCTCATTGGATTAACATTTAGGTCATTTGCGCTCCCTAGGCTTACTCTTGTCCAATTAGTGTTTTTAACCAATCTTTTGCATCCAATAAGTTCTTTTGTACCATTGAATGAACATTTAGGTCATTTTCGCCCTCCCTAGGTTTATTCTAGTCCAATTAGGGTTTTTAACCAATCTTGTGCATCCAATAGGTGTGTTTGTGTCATTGGATGAACATTTAGGTCATTTTCGTCCTCCCTAGGTTTATTCTAGTCCCATTAGGATTTTTAACCAATCTTGTGCATCCAATAGGTGTGTTTGTGTCATTGGATGAACATTTAGGTCATTTTCGTCCTCCCTAGGTTTATTCTAGTCCCATTAGGATTTTTAACCAATCTTGTGCATCCAATAGGTGTGTTTGTGTCATTGGATGAACATTTAGGTCATTTTCGTCCTCCCTAGGTTTATTCTAGTCCCATTAGGATTTTTAACCAATCTTGTGCATCCAATAGGTGTGTTTGTGTCATTGGATGAACATTTAGGTCATTTTCGTCCTCCCTAGGTTTATTCTAGTCCCATTAGGATTTTTAACCAATCTTGTGCATCCAATAGGTGTGTTTGTGTCATTGGATGAACATTTAGGTCATTTTCGTCCTCCCTAGGTTTATTCTAGTCCCATTAGGATTTTTAACCAATCTTGTGCATCCAATAGGTGTGTTTGTGTCATTGGATGAACATTTAGGTCATTTTCGTCCTCCCTAGGTTTATTCTAGTCCCATTAGGATTTTTAACCAATCTTGTGCATCCAATAGGTGTGTTTGTGTCATTGGATGAACATTTAGGTCATTTTCGTCCTCCCTAGGTTTATTCTAGTCCCATTAGGATTTTTAACCAATCTTGTGCATCCAATAGGTGTGTTTGTGTCATTGGATGAACATTTAGGTCATTTTCGTCCTCCCTAGGTTTATTCTAGTCCCATTAGGATTTTTAACCAATCTTGTGCATCCAATAGGTGTGTTTGTGTCATTGGATGAACATTTAGGTCATTTTCGTCCTCCCTAGGTTTATTCTAGTCCCATTAGGATTTTTAACCAATCTTGTGCATCCAATAGGTGTGTTTGTGTCATTGGATGAACATTTAGGTCATTTTCGTCCTCCCTAGGTTTATTCTAGTCCCATTAGGATTTTTAACCAATCTTGTGCATCCAATAGGTGTGTTTGTGTCATTGGATGAACATTTAGGTCATTTTCGTCCTCCCTAGGTTTATTCTAGTCCCATTAGGATTTTTAACCAATCTTGTGCATCCAATAGGTGTGTTTGTGTCATTGGATGAACATTTAGGTCATTTTCGTCCTCCCTAGGTTTATTCTAGTCCCATTAGGATTTTTAACCAATCTTGTGCATCCAATAGGTGTGTTTGTGTCATTGGATGAACATTTAGGTCATTTTCGTCCTCCCTAGGTTTATTCTAGTCCCATTAGGATTTTTAACCAATCTTGTGCATCCAATAGGTGTGTTTGTGTCATTGGATGAACATTTAGGTCATTTTCGTCCTCCCTAGGTTTATTCTAGTCCCATTAGGATTTTTAACCAATCTTGTGCATCCAATAGGTGTGTTTGTGTCATTGGATGAACATTTAGGTCATTTTCGTCCTCCCTAGGTTTATTCTAGTCCCATTAGGATTTTTAACCAATCTTGTGCATCCAATAGGTGTGTTTGTGTCATTGGATGAACATTTAGGTCATTTTCGTCCTCCCTAGGTTTATTCTAGTCCCATTAGGATTTTTAACCAATCTTGTGCATCCAATAGGTGTGTTTGTGTCATTGGATGAACATTTAGGTCATTTTCGTCCTCCCTAGGTTTATTCTAGTCCCATTAGGATTTTTAACCAATCTTGTGCATCCAATAGGTGTGTTTGTGTCATTGGATGAACATTTAGGTCATTTTCGTCCTCCCTAGGTTTATTCTAGTCCCATTAGGATTTTTAACCAATCTTGTGCATCCAATAGGTGTGTTTGTGTCATTGGATGAACATTTAGGTCATTTTCGTCCTCCCTAGGTTTATTCTAGTCCCATTAGGATTTTTAACCAATCTTGTGCATCCAATAAGTTCATTTGTGTGATTGAATTAACATTTAGGGCATTTTCGTCCTCCCTAAGCTTATTCTTGTCCAATTAGGGTTTTTAACCAATCTTGTGCATCCAATATGTTCATTTGTGTCATTGAATTTATATTTAGGTCATTTTGGTCCACCCTAGGATTATTCTTGTCCAATTAGGGTTTTTAACCAATCTTGTGCATCCAATGAGTTCATTTAAGTCATTGGATTAACATTTATGTCATTTTCGTCCTCCCTAGGCTTATTCTTGTCCAACTAGGGTTTTTAACCAATCTTGTGCATCCAATAGGTGTGTTTGTGTCATT
>NC_021163.2:39718167-39720498 GCF_000331145.2 Cicer arietinum | reverse complement strand
TTGGATGAACATTTATGTCATTTTCGTCCTCCGTAGGCTTATTCTTGTTCAATTAGGGTTTTTAACCAATCTTTTGCATCCAATAAGTTCTTTTGTGTCATTGAATGAACAATTAGGTCATTTTCGTCCTCCCTAGGCTTATTCTATCCAATTAGGGTTTTTAACCAATCTTGTGCATCCAATAAGTGTGTTTGTGTCATTGGATTAACATTTAGGTCATTTTCGTCCTCCCTAGGCATATTCTTGTCCAAATAGGGTTTTTAACCAATCTTGTGCATCCAATAGCTGTGTTTGTGTCATTGGATTAACATTTACGTAATTTTCGTCCTCCCTAGGCTTATTCTTGTCCAATTAGGGATTTTAACCAATCTTGTGCATCCTATATGTTCATTTGGGTCATTGGATTAACATTTAGGTCATTTTTCTCCCCCCCTAGGCTTATTCTTATTTAATTAGGGTTTTTAACCAATCTTGTGCATCCAATAAGTTCATTTGTGTCATTGAATGAACAATTAGGTCATTTTGGTCTTCCCTAGGCTTATTCTTGTCCAATTAGAGTTTTTAACCAATCTTGTGCATCCAATAAGTTCATTTGTGTCATTGGATTAACATCTAGGTCATTTTCATCCTCCCTAGGCTTATTCTTGTCCAATTAGAGTTTTTAACCAATCTTGTGCATCCAATAAGTTCAATTGTGTCATTCGATGAACATTTAGGTCATTTTCGTCCTCCCTAGGATTATTCTTGTCCAATTTGGGATTTTAACCAATCTTGTGCTTCCTATATGTTCATTTGTGTCATTGGATTAACATCTAGGTCATTTTTCTCCCCCTAGGCTTATTCTTGTTCAATTAGGATTTTTAACCAATCTTGTGCATCTAATAAGTTCATTTGTGTCATTGAATGAACAATTAGGTCACTTTGGTCTTCCCTAGGCTTATTCTTGTCCAATTAGGTTTTTAACCAATCTTGTGCATCCAATAAGTTCATTTGAGTCATTGGATTAACATTTAGGTCATTTTCGTCCTCGCTAGGCTTATTCTTGTCCAATTAGGGTTTTTAACCAATCTTGTGCATCCAATAGGTGTGTGTGTCCTTGGATGAACATTTATGTCATTTTTGTCCTCCATAGGTTTATTCTTGTTCAATTAGGGTTTTTAACCAATCTTGTGCATCCAATAAGATATTTTGTGTCATTGAATGAACAATTAGGTCATTTTCGTCCTCCCTAGGCTTATTCTTGTCCAATTAGGGTTTTTAACCAATCTTGTGCATCCAATAAGTTCATTTGAGTCATTGGATTAACATTTAGGTCATTTTCGTCCTCGCTAGGCTTATTCTTGTCCAATTAGGGTTTTTAACCAATCTTGTGCATCCAATAAGTTCATTTGAGTCATTGGATTAACATTTAGGTCATTTTCGTCCTCGCTAGGCTTATTCTTGTCCAATTAGGGTTTTTAACCAATCTTGTGCGTCCAATAAGTTCATTTGTCTTATTGGATTAACATTTAGGTCATTTACGTGCTCCCAAGGCTTACTCTTGTCCAATTAGGGTTTTTAGTGAAACTTGTGCATCCAATAAGGTCATTTGTGTGATTGGATTAACATTTAGGTAATTTTCGTCCTCCCTAGGCTTATTCTTGTCCAATTAGGGTTTTTAACCAATCTTGTGCATCCAATAGGCGTGTTTGTGTCATTGGATGAACATTTATGTCATTTTCGTCCTCCGAAGGCTTATTCTTGTTCAATTTGGGTTTTTAACCAATCTTTTGCATCCAATAAGTTCTTTTGTGTCATTGAATGAACAATTAGGTCATTTTCGTCCTCCCTAGGCTTATTCTTGTCCAATTAGGGTTTTTAACCAATCTTGTGCATCCAATAGGCGTGTTTGTGTCATTGGATTAATATTTAGGTCATTTTCGTCCTCCCTAGGCTTATTCTTGTCCATTTAGAGCTTTTAACCAATCTTGTCCATCCAATAAGTTCATTTGTGTAATTGGATTAACATTTAGGTCATTTTCGTCCTCCCTAGCCTTATTCTTGTCCAATTATGGTTTTTAGCCAATCTTGTGCATCCAATAAGTTCATTTGTGTCATTGGATTAACATTTACGTAATTTTCGTCCTCCCTAGGATTATTCTTGTCCAATTAGGGATTTTAACCAATCTTGTGCATCTTATATGTTCATTTGTGTCATTGGATAAACATTTAGGTCATTTTTCTCCCCCCCCCTAGGCTTATTCTTGTTTAATTAGGGTTTTTAACCAATCTTGTGCATCCAATAAGTTCATTTGTGTCATTGAATGAACAATTAGGTCATTTTGGTCTTCC
>NC_021163.2:39717767-39718076 GCF_000331145.2 Cicer arietinum | reverse complement strand
GTTTGTGTCCTTGGATGAACATTTATGTCATTTTCATCCTCCATAGGCTTATTCTTGTTCAATTAGGGTTTTTAACCAATCTTGTGCATCCAATAGGTGTGTTTGTGTCATTGGATGAACATTCAGGTCATTTTCGTCCTCCCTAGGATTCTTCTTGTCCAATTTGGGATTTTAACCAATCTTGTGCTTCTTATATGTTCTTTTGTGTCATTGGATCAACATTTAGGTCATTTTTCTCCCCCTAGAATTATTCTTGTTCAATTAGGGTTTTTAACCAATCTTTTGTATCCAATAAGTTCTTTTGTGTCA
>NC_021163.2:39717039-39717267 GCF_000331145.2 Cicer arietinum | reverse complement strand
TTATGTCATTTTCGTCCTCCCTAGGCTTATTCTTGTCCAATTAGGGTTTTTAACCAATCTTGTGCATCCAATAGGTGTGTTTGTGTTATTGGATTAACATTTAGGTAATTTTCATCCTCCATAGGCTTATTCTTGTCCAATTAGGGTTTTTAACCAATCTTGTGCATCCAATAGGTGTGTTTATGTCATTGGATCAACATTTAGGTCATTTTCGTCCTCCATAGGTTT
>NC_021163.2:39715793-39717029 GCF_000331145.2 Cicer arietinum | reverse complement strand
TTGTGCATCCAATAAGTTCTTTTGTGTCATTGAATGAACAATTAGGTCATTTTCGTCCTCCCTAAGCTTATTTTACCCAATTAGGGTTTTTAACCAATCTTGTGCATCGAATAGGTGTATTTGTAACATTAGATGAATATTTTGGTCATTTTCGTCCTCCCTAGGCTTATACTTGTCGAGTTACGGTATTTAACTAATCTTGTGCATCCAATAAGTTCATTTGTGTTATTGGATTAACATTTAGGTCATTTTGGTCCTCCCTAAGCTTATTCTTGTCCAATTAGGGTTTTTAACCAATCTTGTGCATCCAATAGGTGTGTTTATGTCATTGGATCAACATTTAGGTCATTTTCGTCAATCCTAGGCTTATTCTTGTCCAATTAGGGTTTTTAACCAATCTTCTGCATCCA
Source organism: Cicer arietinum (assembly GCF_000331145.2). Lineage (NCBI taxonomy): Eukaryota > Viridiplantae > Streptophyta > Magnoliopsida > Fabales > Fabaceae > Cicer > Cicer arietinum. The sequence goes on along the minus strand of NC_021163.2, from coordinate 39,716,619 downwards.
ATATGTTTATTTGTGTCATTGGATCAACATTTAGGTCATTTTCGTCAATCCTAGGCTTATTCTTGTCCAATTACGATTTTTAAACAAGCTTGTGCATCCAATAGGTGTGTTTGTGTCATCGGATGAACATTTAGGTCATTTTCGTCCTCCTTAGGTTTATTCTAGTCCAATTAGGGTTTTTAACCAATATTGTGCATCCAATAAGTTCATTTGAGTCATTGGATTAACATTAAGGTCATTTTCGTCCTCCCTAGGCTTATTCTTGTCCAATTAGGGTTTTTAACCAATATTGTGCATCCAATAAGTTCATTTGAGTCATTGGATTAACATTAAGGTCATTTTCGTCCTCCCTAGGCTTATTCTTGTCCAATTAGGGTTTTTAACCAATCTTGTGCATCCAATAGATGTGTTTGTGTCATTGGGTGAACATTTACTTCATATTCTTCCTCTGTACGCTTTTTCTTGTCCAATTAGGGTTTTTAACCAATATTGTGCATCCAATAAGTTCATTTGAGTCATTGGATTAACATTAAGGTCATTTTCGTCCTCCCTAGGCTTATTCTTGTCCAATTAGGGTTTTTAACTAATCATGTGCATCCAATAGGTGAGTTTGGGTCATTGGATGAACATTTAGGTCATTTTCGTCGTCCCTAGGTTTATTCTAGTCCAATTAAGGTTTTTTAACAATCTTGTGGATCCAAAAATTTGTTTTGGGTTATTTGATGAAAATTTTGGTTATTTTCGTCCTCCCTAGGGTTATTCTTGTCCAATTAGGGTTTTTAACCAATCTTGTGCATCCAATAAGTTCATTTGTGTCATAGGATGA
>NC_021163.2:39713585-39715783 GCF_000331145.2 Cicer arietinum | reverse complement strand
TTTAACCAATCTTGTGCATCCAATATGTGTGTTTGTGTCATTGGATCCACATTTATGTCATTTTCGTCCTCCATAGGCTTATTCTTGTTCAATTAGGGTTTTTAACCATTCTTGTGCATCCAATAAGTTCTTTTTTGTCATTGAATGAACAATTAGGTCATTTTCGTCCACCCTAGGCTTATTCTTGTCCAATGTGGGTTTTTAACCAATCTTGTGCATCCAATAAGTTCATTTGATTCATTGGTTTAACAATTAGGTCATTTTTGTCCTCCTTAGGCTTATTCTTGTCCAATTAGGGTTTTTAACCAATCATGTGCATCCAATAGGTGTGTTTGGGTAATTTGATGAATATTTAGATCTTTTTCGTCCTCCCTAGTTTTATTCTAGTCCAATTAAGGTATTTAACCAATCTTGTGCATCCAATATGTGTGTTTGTGTCATTGGATCTACATTTATGTCATTTTCGTCCTCCGTAGAGTTACTCTTGTTCAATTAGGGTTTTTAACCACACTTGTGCATCCAATAAGTTCTTTTGTGTCGTTGAATGAACAATGAGGTCATTTTCGTCCTCCCCAGGCTTATTCTTGTCCCATTAGGGCTTTTAACCAATCTTGTGCACCCAATAAGTTCATTTGAGTCATTGGATTAAAATTTATGTCATTTTCATCCTCCCTAGGCTTATTCTTGTCCAATTAGGGTGTTTAACCAATCTTGTGCATCCCATAAGTTCATTTGTGTCATTGGATCAACATTTAGGTCATTATCGTCCTCCTTAGGCTTATTCTTGTCCAAGTAGGGTTTTTAACTAATCTTGTGCATCCAATAGGTGTGTTTATGTCATTGGATTAACATTTAGGTCATTTTCGTCCTCCCTAGGCTTATTCTTGTCCAAGTAGGGTTTTTAACTAATCTTGTGCATCCAATAGGTGTGTTTATGTCATTGGATTAACATTTAGGTCATTTTCGTCCTCCCTAGGCTTATTCTTGTCCAAGTAGGGTTTTTAACTAATCTTGTGCATCCAATAGGTGTGTTTATGTCATTGGATTAACATTTAGGTCATTTTCGTCCTCCCTAGGCTTATTCTTGTCCAAGTAGGGTTTTTAACTAATCTTGTGCATCCAATAGGTGTGTTTATGTCATTGGATTAACATTTAGGTCATTTTCGTCCTTTCTAGGCTTATTCTTGTCCAATTAGGATTTTTAACCAATCTTTTGAATCCAATAAGTTCTTTTGTGTCATTAGTGTTATTGGATTAAAATTTAGGTCATTTTCATCCTCCCTAGGCTTATTCTTGTCCAATTAGGGTTTTCAACCAATCTTCTGCATCCAATATGTTCATTTGTGTCATTGGATCAACATTTAGGTCATTATCGTCCTCCTTAGGCTTATTCTTGTCCAATTACGGTTTTTAAACAATCTTGTGCATCCAATAGGTGTGTTTGTGTCAATTGATGAACATTTAGGTCCGTTGTGTATCCAATATGTGTGTTTGTGTCATTGGATGCACATTTATGTCATTTTCGTCCTCCCTAGGTTTATTCCAGTCCAATTAGGGGTTTTAACCAATCTTGTGCATCCAATAGGTGTGTTTGTGTCATTGGAATCACATTTAGGTCATTATCGTCCTCAGTAGGCTTATTCTTGTTCAATTAGGGCTTTTAACCAATCTTGTGCATCCAATAAGTTCATTTAAGTAATTGGACGAACATTTAGGTCATTTTCGTCTTCCCTAGGCGTATTCTTGTCCAATTAGGATTTTTAACCAATCTTCTGCATCCAATATGTTCATTTGTGTCATTGGATCAACATTTAGGTCATTTTCGTCTTCCCTAGGCGTATTCTTGTCCAATTAGGATTTTTAACCAATCTTCTGCATCCAATATGTTCATTTGTGTCATTGGATCAACATTTAGGTCATTTTCGTCTTCCCTAGGCGTATTCTTGTCCAATTAGGATTTTTAACCAATCTTCTGCATCCAATATGTTCATTTGTGTCATTGGATCAACATTTAGGTCATTTTCGTCCTCCCAAGGCTTATTCTTGTCCATATAGTGTTTTTAACCAATCTTGTGCATCCAATAAGTTCATTTGAGTCATTGGATTAACATTTAGGTCATTTTCGTCTTCCCTAGGCGTATTCTTGTCCAATTAGGGTTTTTAACCAATCTTGTGCATCCAATAGGTGTGTTTGTGTC
>NC_021163.2:39707636-39712464 GCF_000331145.2 Cicer arietinum | reverse complement strand
TTTTAACCAATCTTCTGCATCCAATATGTTCATTTGTGTCATTGGATCAACATTTAGGTCATTATCATCCTCCTTAGGCTTATTCTTGTCCAATTACGGTTTTTAAACAATCTTGTGCATCCAATAGGTGTGTTTGTGTCATTGAATGCACATTTATATCATTTTCGTCCTCTGTAGGCTTTTTCTTGTTGAATTAAGGTTTTTAACCAATCTTGTGTATCCAATAAGTTCTTTTGTGTCATTGAATGAACAATTAGGTCATTTTCGCCCTCCCTAGGCTTACTCTTGTCCAATTAGGGTTTTTAACCAAACTTGTGCATTTAATAGGTGTGTTTGTGTCATTGGATGAATATTTAGGTCATTTTCGTCCTCCCTAGGCTTATTCTTGTCCATTTAGGGTTTTTAACCAATCTTGTGCATCTAATAAGTTCATTTTTGTCATTGGATTAACATTTAGGTCATTTTCGTCCTCCCTAGGCTTATTCTTGTCAAATTAGGGTTTTTAGCCAATCTTGTGCATTCAATAAGTTCATTTGTGTCATTTAATTATCATTTAGGTCAGTTTCGTCCTCTCTAGGCTTATGATATTCCAATTAGGGTTTTTAACTAATCTTGTGCATCCAATAATTTCATTTGTGTCATTGGATTAACATTTAGGTCATTTTCGTCCTCCCTAAGCTTATTCTTGTCCAATTAGGATTTTTGAACAATCTTGTGCATCAAATAGGTGTGTTTGTGTCATCGAATGAACATTTAGGTCATTTTAACCAGTCTTGTACATCCAATATATTCAGTTGTGTCATTGAATGAACAATTAGGTCATTTTCGTCCTCCCTAAGCTTATTCTTGTCCAATTAGGGTTTTTAACCAATCTTGTGCATCCAATATGTGTGTATGTCTCATTGGATCCACATTTATGTCATTTTCGTCCTCCATAAGCTTATTGCTTTTCAATTAGGGTTTTTAACCACTCTTGTGCATCCAATAAGTTGTTTTGTGTCATTGAATGAACAATTAGGTCATTGTCGTCCTCGCTAGGCTTATTCGTGTCGAATTTGGGTTTTTAACCAATCTTGTGCATCCAATAAGTTCATTTGTGTCATTGGATTAACATTTAGGTCATTTTTGTCCTCCTTAGGCTTATTCTTGTCCAATTAGGGTTTTTAGCGAATCTTGTGCATCCAATAAGTTCATTTGTGTTATTGGATTAACATTAATGTCATTTTCATCCTCCCTAGGCTTATTCTTGTCCAATTAGGGTTTTTAACCAATCTTGTGCATCCAATAGGTGTGTTTGTGTCATTGGATTAACATTTCGGTCATTTTCGTCCTCCCTAGGCTTATTCTTGTCCAATTAGGGTTTGTAACCAATATTGTGCATCCTATATGTTCATTGGTGTCATTGGATTAACATTATGTCATTTTTCTCCCCCCTAGGCGTACTCTTCTCCAATTAGGGTTTTTAACCAATCTTGTGCAGCCAATAAGTTCATTAGTGTCATTGAATGAACAATTAGGTCATTTTCAACCTCCGTAGGCTTATTCCTGTCCAATTAGGGTTTTTAACCAATCTTGTGCATCCAATAGGTGTGTCTGTGTCATTGGATGAACAATTAGGTCATTTTCGTCATCCATAGGTTTATTCTAGTCCAATTAGGATTTTTAACCAATCTTGTGCATCCAATAAGTTCATTTGTGTCATTGGTTTAACATTTAGGTCATTTTCGTCCTCCCTAGGCTTATTCTAGTCCAATTAGGATTTTTAACCAATCTTGTGCATCCAATAGGTGTGTTTGTGTCATTGGATGAACATTTAGGTCATTTTCGTCCTCCCTAGGCTTATTCTAGTCCAATTAGGATTTTTAACCAATCTTGTGCAGCCAATAGGTGTGTTTGTGTCATTGGATGAACATTTAGGTCATTTTCGTCCTCCCTAGGCTTATTCTAGTCCAATTAGGATTTTTAACCAATCTTGTGCAGCCAATAGGTGTGTTTGTGTCATTGGATGAAAATTTAGGTAATTTTCATCCTCCATAGGCTTATTCTTGTTCAATTAGGGATTTTAACCAATCTTGTGCATCCAGTAGGTGTGTTTGTGTTATTGGATTAAAATTTAGGTAATTTTCATCCTCCATAGGCTTATTCTTGTCCAATTAGGGTTTTTACCAATCTTATGCATCCAATAGGTGTGTTTATGTCATTGGATCAACATTTAGGTCAATTTCGTCCTCCATAGGTTTATTCTAGTCCAATTAGGGTTTTTAACCAATCTTGTGGATCCAATAGGTGTGTTTGTGTCATTGGATGAACATTTAGGTCATTTTCGTCCTCCCTAGGCTTATTCTTGTCCAATTAGGGTTTTTAACCAATCTTGTGGATCCAATAGGTGTGTTTGTGTCATTGGATGAACATTTAGGTCATTTTCGTCCTCCCTAGGCTTATTCTTGTCCAATTAGGGTTTTTAACCAATCTTGTGGATCCAATAGGTGTGTTTGTGTCATTGGATGAACATTTAGGTCATTTTCGTCCTCCCTAGGCTTATACTTGTCCAGTTACGGTATTTAACCAATCTTGTGCATCCAATAAGTTCATTTGTTTTATTGGATTAACATTAAGGTCATTTTCGTCCTCCCTAATCTTATTCTTGTCCAATTAGGGTTTTTAACCAATCTTCTGCATCCAATATGTTCATTTGTGTCATTGGATCAACATTTAGGTCATTTTCGTCAACCCTAGGCTTATTCTTGTCCAATTAGGATTTTTAAACAATCATGTGCATCCAATAGGTGTGTTTGGGTCATTGGACGAATATTTAGGTCATTTTAGTCCTCCCTAGGTTTATTGTAGTCCAATTAAGGTTTTTAACCAATCTTGTGCATCCAATATGTTTGTGTCATTGGATCCACATTTATGTCATTTTCGTCCTCCGTAGGCTTATTCTTGTTCAATTAGGGTTTTTAACCACTCTTGTGCATCCAATAAGTTCTTTTGTGTCATTGAATGAACAATTAGGTCATTTTCGTCCACCCTAGGCTTATTCTTGTCCAATGTGGGTTTTTAACCAATCTTGTGCATCCAATAAGTTCATTTGATTCATTGGATTAACATTTAGGTCATTTTCGTCCTCCCTAAGCTTATTCTAGTCCAATTAGGGTTTTTAACCAATCTTGTGCATCCAATAGATGTGTTTGTGTCGTTGGGTGAACATTTACTTAATTTTCTTCCTCTGTAAGCTTTTTCTTGTCCAATTAGGGTTTTTAACCAATATTGTGCATCCAATAAGTTCATTTGAGTCATTGGATTAACATTAAGGTCATTTTCGTCCTCCCTAAGCTTATTCTAGTCCAATTAGGGTTTTTAACTAATCTTGTGCATCCAATAAGTTCTTTTGTGTCATTGAATGAACAATTAGGTCATTTTCGTCCACCCTAGGCTTATTCTTGTCCCATTAGGGCTTTTAACCAATCTTGTGCATCCAATAAGTTCATTTGAGTCATTGGATTAACATTAAGGTCATTTTCGTCCTCCCTAGGCTTATTCTTGTCCAATAAGGGTTTTTAACTAATCATGTGCATCCAATAGGTTTATTCTAGTCCAATTAAGGTTTTTTAACCTATCTTGTGCATCCAATATGTGTGTTTGTGTCATTCGATCCACATTTATGTCATTTTCGTCCTCCATAGGCTTATTCTTGTTAAATTAGGGTTTTTAACCACTCTTGTGCATCCAATAAGTTCTTTTTTGTCATTGAATGAACAATTAGGTCATTTTCGTCCACCCTAGGCTTATTCTTGTCCAATATGGGTTTTTAACCAATCTTGTGCATCCAATAAGTTCATTTGATTCATTGGATTAACATTTAGGTCATTTTCGTCCTCCTTAGGCTTATTCTTGTCCAATTAGGGTTTTTAACCAATCATGTGCATCCAATAGGTGTGTTTGGGTCATTGGATGAATATTTAGGTATTTTTCGTCCTCCCTAGGTTTATTCTAGTCCAATTAAGGTATTTAACCAATCTTGTGCATCCAATAGGGGTGTTTGGGTCATTGGACGAATATTTAGGTCATTTTCGTCCTCCGTAGGCTTATTCTTGTCCCATTAGGGCTTTTAACCAATCTTGTGCATCCAATAGGGGTGTTTGGGTCATTGGACGAATATTTAGGTCATTTTCGTCCTCCGTAGGCTTATTCTTGTCCCATTAGGGCTTTTAACCAATCTTGTGCATCCAATAGGGGTGTTTGGGTCATTGGACGAATATTTAGGTCATTTTCGTCCTCCGTAGGCTTATTCTTGTCCCATTAGGGCTTTTAACCAATCTTGTGCATCCAATAGGGGTGTTTGGGTCATTGGACGAATATTTAGGTCATTTTCGTCCTCCGTAGGCTTATTCTTGTCCCATTAGGGCTTTTAACCAATCTTGTGCATCCAATAGGGGTGTTTGGGTCATTGGACGAATATTTAGGTCATTTTCGTCCTCCGTAGGCTTATTCTTGTCCCATTAGGGCTTTTAACCAATCTTGTGCATCCAATAGGGGTGTTTGGGTCATTGGACGAATATTTAGGTCATTTTCGTCCTCCGTAGGCTTATTCTTGTCCCATTAGGGCTTTTAACCAATCTTGTGCATCCAATAAGTTCATTTGAGTCATTGGATTAAAATTTATGTCATTTTCATCCTTCATAGGCTTATTCTTGTCCAATTAGGGTTTTTAACCAATCATGTGCATCCAATAGGTGTGTTTGTGTCATTGGATTAACATTTAGCTCATTTTCGTCCTCCCTAGGCTTATTCTTGTCCAATTAGGGTTTTTAACCAATCTTGTGCATCT
>NC_021163.2:39701749-39706666 GCF_000331145.2 Cicer arietinum | reverse complement strand
ATTTGAGTCATTGGATTAACATTTAGGTCATTTTCGTCCTCCCTAGGCTTATTCTTGTCCAATTAGGATTTTTAACCAATCATGTGCATCCAATAGGTGTGTTCTGGTCATTGGACGAATATTTAGGTCATTTTCGTCCTCCCTAGGTTTATTCTAGTCCAATTAAGGTATTTAACCAATCTTGTGCATCCAATATGTGTGTTTGTGTCATTGGATCCACATTTATGTCATTTTCGTCCTCCGTAGGCTTATTCTTGTTCAATTAGGGTTTTTAACCAATCTTGTTCATCCAATAAGTTCTTTTGTGTCATTGAATGAACAATTAGGTCATTTTTGTCCTCCCTAGGCTTATTCTTGTCCCATTAGGGCTTTTAACCAATCTTGTGCATCCAATAAGTTCATTTGAGTCATTGGATTAACATTTAGGTCATTTTCGTCCTCCCTAGGCTTATTCTTGTCCAATTAGGATTTTTAACCAATCATGTGCATCCAATAGGTGTGTTCTGGTCATTGGACGAATATTTAGGTCATTTTCGTCCTCCCTAGGTTTATTCTAGTCCAATTAAGGAATTTAACCAATCTTGTGCATCCAATAAGTTATTTTGTGTCATTGAATGAACAATTATGTCATTTTCGTCCTCCCTAGGCTTAGTCTTGTCCAATGTGGGTTTTTAACCAATCTTGTGCAACCAATAAGTTCATTTGATTCATTGGATTAACATTTAGGTCATTTTCGTGCTCCTTAGGCTTATTCTTGTCCAATTAGGGTTTTTAACCAATCTTGTGCATCCTATATGTTCATTTGTGTCATTGGATGAACATTTAGGTCATTTTCGTGCTCCTTAGGCTTATTCTTGTCCAATTAAGGTTTTTAACCAATCTTGTGCATCCTATATGTTCATTTGTGTCATTGGATGAACATTTAGGTCATTTTCGTGCTCCTTAGGCTTATTCTTGTCCAATTAAGGTTTTTAACCAATCTTGTGCATCCTATATGTTCATTTGTGTCATTGGATGAACATTTAGGTCATTTTCGTGCTCCTTAGGCTTATTCTTGTCCAATTAAGGTTTTTAACCAATCTTGTGCATCCTATATGTTCATTTGTGTCATTGGATGAACATTTAGGTCATTTTCGTGCTCCTTAGGCTTATTCTTGTCCAATTAAGGTTTTTAACCAATCTTGTGCATCCTATATGTTCATTTGTGTCATTGGATGAACATTTAGGTCATTTTCGTGCTCCTTAGGCTTATTCTTGTCCAATTAAGGTTTTTAACCAATCTTGTGCATCCTATATGTTCATTTGTGTCATTGGATGAACATTTAGGTCATTTTCGTGCTCCTTAGGCTTATTCTTGTCCAATTAAGGTTTTTAACCAATCTTGTGCATCCTATATGTTCATTTGTGTCATTGGATGAACATTTAGGTCATTTTCGTGCTCCTTAGGCTTATTCTTGTCCAATTAAGGTTTTTAACCAATCTTGTGCATCCTATATGTTCATTTGTGTCATTGGATGAACATTTAGGTCATTTTCGTGCTCCTTAGGCTTATTCTTGTCCAATTAAGGTTTTTAACCAATCTTGTGCATCCTATATGTTCATTTGTGTCATTGGATGAACATTTAGGTCATTTTCGTGCTCCTTAGGCTTATTCTTGTCCAATTAAGGTTTTTAACCAATCTTGTGCATCCTATATGTTCATTTGTGTCATTGGATGAACATTTAGGTCATTTTCGTGCTCCTTAGGCTTATTCTTGTCCAATTAAGGTTTTTAACCAATCTTGTGCATCCTATATGTTCATTTGTGTCATTGGATGAACATTTAGGTCATTTTCGTGCTCCTTAGGCTTATTCTTGTCCAATTAAGGTTTTTAACCAATCTTGTGCATCCTATATGTTCATTTGTGTCATTGGATGAACATTTAGGTCATTTTCGTGCTCCTTAGGCTTATTCTTGTCCAATTAAGGTTTTTAACCAATCTTGTGCATCCTATATGTTCATTTGTGTCATTGGATGAACATTTAGGTCATTTTCGTGCTCCTTAGGCTTATTCTTGTCCAATTAAGGTTTTTAACCAATCTTGTGCATCCTATATGTTCATTTGTGTCATTGGATGAACATTTAGGTCATTTTCGTGCTCCTTAGGCTTATTCTTGTCCAATTAAGGTTTTTAACCAATCTTGTGCATCCAATATGTTCATTTGTGTCATTGGATTAACATTTTTATCATTTTTGTCCTCCCAAGAATTATTCTTGTCCAATTATGGCTTTTAACCAATCTTGTGCATCCAATAAGTTCATTTGAGTCATTGGATTAACATTTAGGTCATTTTCGTCCTCCCTAGGCTTATTCTTGTCCCATTAGGGCTTTTAACCAATCTTGTGCATCCAATAAGTTCATTTGTGTCATTTGATTAACATTTAGGTCATTTTCGTCCTCCCTAGGCTTATTCTTGTCCCATTAGGGCTTTTAACCAATCTTGTGCATCCAATAAGTTCATTTGTGTCATTTGATTAACATTTAGGTCATTTTCGTCCTCCCTAGGCTTATTCTTGTCCCATTAGGGCTTTTAACCAATCTTGTGCATCCAATAAGTTCATTTGTGTCATTTGATTAACATTTAGGTCATTTTCGTCCTCCCTAGGCTTATTCTTGTCCCATTAGGGCTTTTAACCAATCTTGTGCATCCAATAAGTTCATTTGTGTCATTTGATTAACATTTAGGTCATTTTCGTCCTCCCTAGGCTTATTCTTGTCCCATTAGGGCTTTTAACCAATCTTGTGCATCCAATAAGTTCATTTGTGTCATTTGATTAACATTTAGGTCATTTTCGTCCTCCCTAGGCTTATTCTTGTCCCATTAGGGCTTTTAACCAATCTTGTGCATCCAATAAGTTCATTTGTGTCATTTGATTAACATTTAGGTCATTTTCGTCCTCCCTAGGCTTATTCTTGTCCCATTAGGGCTTTTAACCAATCTTGTGCATCCAATAAGTTCATTTGTGTCATTTGATTAACATTTAGGTCATTTTCGTCCTCCCTAGGCTTATTCTTGTCCCATTAGGGCTTTTAACCAATCTTGTGCATCCAATAAGTTCATTTGTGTCATTTGATTAACATTTAGGTCATTTTCGTCCTCCCTAGGCTTATTCTTGTCCCATTAGGGCTTTTAACCAATCTTGTGCATCCAATAAGTTCATTTGTGTCATTTGATTAACATTTAGGTCATTTTCGTCCTCCCTAGGCTTATTCTTGTCCCATTAGGGCTTTTAACCAATCTTGTGCATCCAATAAGTTCATTTGTGTCATTTGATTAACATTTAGGTCATTTTCGTCCTCCCTAGGCTTATTCTTGTCCCATTAGGGCTTTTAACCAATCTTGTGCATCCAATAAGTTCATTTGTGTCATTTGATTAACATTTAGGTCATTTTCGTCCTCCCTAGGCTTATTCTTGTCCCATTAGGGCTTTTAACCAATCTTGTGCATCCAATAAGTTCATTTGTGTCATTTGATTAACATTTAGGTCATTTTCGTCCTCCCTAGGCTTATTCTTGTCCCATTAGGGCTTTTAACCAATCTTGTGCATCCAATAAGTTCATTTGTGTCATTTGATTAACATTTAGGTCATTTTCGTCCTCCCTAGGCTTATTCTTGTCCCATTAGGGCTTTTAACCAATCTTGTGCATCCAATAAGTTCATTTGTGTCATTTGATTAACATTTAGGTCATTTTCGTCCTCCCTAGGCTTATTCTTGTCCCATTAGGGCTTTTAACCAATCTTGTGCATCCAATAAGTTCATTTGTGTCATTTGATTAACATTTAGGTCATTTTCGTCCTCCCTAGGCTTATTCTTGTCCCATTAGGGCTTTTAACCAATCTTGTGCATCCAATAAGTTCATTTGTGTCATTTGATTAACATTTAGGTCATTTTCGTCCTCCCTAGGCTTATTCTTGTCCCATTAGGGCTTTTAACCAATCTTGTGCATCCAATAAGTTCATTTGTGTCATTTGATTAACATTTAGGTCATTTTCGTCCTCCCTAGGCTTATTCTTGTCCCATTAGGGCTTTTAACCAATCTTGTGCATCCAATAAGTTCATTTGTGTCATTTGATTAACATTTAGGTCATTTTCGTCCTCCCTAGGCTTATTCTTGTCCCATTAGGGCTTTTAACCAATCTTGTGCATCCAATAAGTTCATTTGTGTCATTTGATTAACATTTAGGTCATTTTCGTCCTCCCTAGGCTTATTCTTGTCCAATTAGGGTTTTTAACCAATCATGTGCATCCAATAGGTGTGTTTGGGTCATTGGATGAATATTTAGGTCATTTGCGTCCTCCCTAGGTTTATTCTAGTCCAATAAAGGTTTTTAACCAATCTTGTCCATCCAATATGTGTGTATGTCTCATTGGATCCACATTTGTGTCATTTTCGTCCTCCGTAGGCTTATTCTTGTTCAATTAGGGTTTTTAACCAATCTTGTGCATCCTATATGTTCATTTGTGTCATTGGATTAACATTTAGGTCATTTTCGTCCTCCCTAGTCTAATTCTTGTCCAATTAGGGTTTTTAACCAATCTTGTGCATCCAATAGGTGTGTTTGTGTTATTAGATTAACATTTAGGTCATTTTCGTCCTCCCTAGTCTAATTCTTGTCCAATTAGGGTTTTTAACCAATCTTGTGCATCCAATAGGTGTGTTTGTGTTATTAGATTAACATTTAGGTCATTTTCGTCCTCCCTAGGCTTATTCTTGTCCAATTAGGATTTTTAACCAATCATGTGCATCCAATAGGTGTGTTTGGGTCATTGGACGAATATTTAGGTCATTTTCGTCCTCCCTAGGTTTATTGTAGTCCAATTAAGGTATTTAACCAATCTTGTGCATCCAATATGTGTGTTTGTGTCATTGGATC
>NC_021163.2:39698662-39701249 GCF_000331145.2 Cicer arietinum | reverse complement strand
TCTTGTCCAATTAGGGTTTTTAACAAATCTTGTGCATCGAATAGGTGTGTTTGTGTCATTGAACGAACAATTAGGTCATGTTCGTCCTCCCTAGGCTTATTCTTGTCCAATTTGGGTTTTTAACCAATCTTGTGCATCCAATAAGTTCATTTGTGTTATTGGATTAACATTTATGTCATTTTCGTCCTCCCTAGTCTAATTCTTGTCCAATTAGGGTTTTTAACGAATCTTGTGCATCCAATAAGTTCATTTGTGTTATTGGATTAACATTTATGTCATTTTCGTCCTCCCTAGTCTAATTCTTGTCCAATTAGGGTTTTTAACGAATCTTGTGCATCCAATAAGTTCATTTGTGTTATTGGATTAACATTTATGTCATTTTCGTCCTCCCTAGTCTAATTCTTGTCCAATTAGGGTTTTTAACGAATCTTGTGCATCCAATAAGTTCATTTGTGTTATTGGATTAACATTTATGTCATTTTCGTCCTCCCTAGTCTAATTCTTGTCCAATTAGGGTTTTTAACGAATCTTGTGCATCCAATAAGTTCATTTGTGTTATTGGATTAACATTTATGTCATTTTCGTCCTCCCTAGTCTAATTCTTGTCCAATTAGGGTTTTTAACGAATCTTGTGCATCCAATAAGTTCATTTGTGTTATTGGATTAACATTTATGTCATTTTCGTCCTCCCTAGTCTAATTCTTGTCCAATTAGGGTTTTTAACGAATCTTGTGCATCCAATAAGTTCATTTGTGTTATTGGATTAACATTTATGTCATTTTCGTCCTCCCTAGTCTAATTCTTGTCCAATTAGGGTTTTTAACGAATCTTGTGCATCCAATAAGTTCATTTGTGTTATTGGATTAACATTTATGTCATTTTCGTCCTCCCTAGTCTAATTCTTGTCCAATTAGGGTTTTTAACGAATCTTGTGCATCCAATAAGTTCATTTGTGTTATTGGATTAACATTTATGTCATTTTCGTCCTCCCTAGTCTAATTCTTGTCCAATTAGGGTTTTTAACGAATCTTGTGCATCCAATAAGTTCATTTGTGTTATTGGATTAACATTTATGTCATTTTCGTCCTCCCTAGTCTAATTCTTGTCCAATTAGGGTTTTTAACGAATCTTGTGCATCCAATAAGTTCATTTGTGTTATTGGATTAACATTTATGTCATTTTCGTCCTCCCTAGTCTAATTCTTGTCCAATTAGGGTTTTTAACGAATCTTGTGCATCCAATAAGTTCATTTGTGTTATTGGATTAACATTTATGTCATTTTCGTCCTCCCTAGTCTAATTCTTGTCCAATTAGGGTTTTTAACGAATCTTGTGCATCCAATAAGTTCATTTGTGTTATTGGATTAACATTTATGTCATTTTCGTCCTCCCTAGTCTAATTCTTGTCCAATTAGGGTTTTTAACGAATCTTGTGCATCCAATAAGTTCATTTGTGTTATTGGATTAACATTTAGGTCATTTTCGTCTTCCCTAGGCTTATTCTTGTCCAAATAGGGTTTTTAACCAATCTTGTGCATCCAATATGTTTGTTTGTGTCATTGGATCCACATTTATGTCACTTTTGTCCTCCGTAGGCTTATTCTTGTTCAATTAGGGTTTTTAACCACTCTTGTGGATCTAATAAGTTCTTTTGTGTCGTTGAGTGAACAATTATGTCATTTTCGTCCTCCCTAGGCTTATTCTTGTCCAATGTGAGTTTTTAACCAATCTTGTGCATCCAATAAGTTCATTTGTGTCATTGAATGAACAATTAGGTCATTTTCAACCTCCCTAGGCTTATTCTTGTCCAATTAGGGTTTTTAACCAATCTTGTGCATCGAATAGGTGTGTTTGTGTCATTGAATGAACAATTAGGTCAATTTCGTCCTCCCTTAGCTTATTCTTGTCCAATTTGGGTTTTTAACCAATATTGTGCATCCAATAAGTTCATTTGAGTCATTGGATGAACATTTAGGTCATTTTCTTCCTCCCTAGGTTTATTCTAGTCCAATTTAGGATTTTAACCAATCTTGTGCATCCAATATGTTTCTTTGTGTCATTGGATCCACATTTATGTCATTTTTTTCCTCCGTAGGCTTATTCTTGTTCAATTAGGGTTTTTAACCACTCTTGTGGATCCAATAAGTTCTTTTGTGTCGTTGAGTGAACAATTATGTCATTTTCGTCCTCCCTTGGCTTATTTTTGTCCAGTGTGGGTTTTTAACCAATCTTGTGCATCCAATAAGTTCATTTTATTCATTGAATTAACATTAAGGTCATTTTCGTCCTCCTTAGGCTTATTCTTGTCCAATTAGGGTTTTTAACCAATCATGTGCATCCAAAAGGTGTGTTTGTGTCCTTGGATTAACATTTAGGTCATTTTCGTCCTCCCTAGGTATATTCTAGTCCAATTAAGGTTTTTAACCAATCTGGTCCATCCAATATGTGTGTTTGTGTCATTGGATCCACATTTATGTCATTTTCGTCCTCCGTAGGCTTATTCTTGTTCAATTAGGGTTTTTAACCACTCTTGTGCATCCAATAAGTTCTTTTGTGTCATTGAATGAACAATTAGGTCATTTTCGTCC
>NC_021163.2:39696711-39697362 GCF_000331145.2 Cicer arietinum | reverse complement strand
AGGTCATTTTCGTCCTCCCTAGGCTTATTCTTGTCCAATTAGGGTTTTTAACCAATCTTGTGCATCAAATAGGTGTGTTTGTGTCATTGAATGAGCAATTAGGTCAATTTCGTCCTCCCTGAGCTTATTCTTGTCCAATTTGGGTTTTTAACCAATATTGTGCATCCAATAAGTTCATTTGAGTCATTGGATTAACATTTAGGTCATTTTCTTCCTCCCTAGGTTTATTCTAGTCCAATTTAGGATTTTAACCAATCTTGTGCATCCAATATGTTTGTTTGTGTCACATTTTCGTCCTCCGTAGGCTTATTCTTGTCCAATTAGGGTTTTTAACCAATCATGTGCATCCAATAGGTGTGTTTGTGTCCTTGGATTAACATTTAGGTCATTTTCGTCCTCCCTAGGTTTATTCTAGTCCAATTAAGGTTTTTAACCAATCTGGTCCATCCAATATGTGTGTTTGTGTCATTGGATCCACATTTATGTCGTTTTCGTCCTCCGTAGGCTTATTCTTGTTCAATTAGGGTTTTTAATCACTCTTGTGCATCCAATAAGTTCTTTTGTGTCATTGAATGAACAATTAGGTCATTTTCGTCCACCCTAGGCTTATTCTTGTCCAATGTGGGTTTTTAACCAATCTTGTGCATCCAA
>NC_021163.2:39693279-39695977 GCF_000331145.2 Cicer arietinum | reverse complement strand
TAGGCTTATTCTTGTCCAATTAGGGTTTTTAACCAATCATGTGCATCCAATAGGTGTGTTTGGGTCATTGGATGAATATTTAGGTCATTTTCGTCCTCCCTAGGTTTATTCTAGTCCAATTAAGGAATTTAACCAATCTTGTGCATCCAATAAGTTATTTTGTGTCATTGAATGAACAATTATGTCATTTTCGTCCTCCCTAGGCTTATTCTTGTCCAATGTGGGTTTTTAACCAATCTTGTGCATCCAATAAGTTTATTTGATTCATTGGATTAACATTTAGGTCATTTTCGAGCTCCTTAGGCTTATTCTTGTCGAATTAGGGTTTTTAACCAATCTTGTGCATCCAATAAGTTCAATAGTGTCATTGGATTATCATTTAGGTCATTTTCGTCCTCCGTTGGTTATTCTTGTCCAATTAGGGTTTTTAACCAATCTTGTGCATCCAATATGTTCATTTGTGTCATTGGATTAACATTTTTATCATTTTTTTCCTCCCAAGGCTTATTCTTGTCCAATTAGGGCTTTTAACCAATCTTGTGCATCCAATAAGTTCATTTGAGTCATTGGATTAACATTTAGGTCATTTTCGTCCTCCCTAGGCTTATTCTTGTCCAATTAGGGTTTTTAACCAATCATGTGCATCCAATAGGTGTGTTTGGGTCATTGGATGAATATTTATGTCATTTTCGTCCTCCCTAGGTTTATTCTTTCGTCCTCCCTAGGCTTATTCTAGTCCAATTAGGGTTTTTAACCAATCATGTGCATCCAATAGGTGTGTTTGGGTCATTGGATGAATATTTATGTCATTTTCGTCCTCCCTAGGTTTATTCTAGTCCAATTAAGGTTTTTAACCAATCTTGTCCATCCAATATGTGTGGATGTCTCATTGGATCCACATTTGTGTCATTTTCGTCCTCCGTAGACTTATTCTTGTTCAATTAGGGTTTTTAACCAATCTTGTGCATCCAATAAGTTCATTTGATTCATTGGATTAACATTTATGTCATTTTTGTCCTCCCTAGGCTTATTCTTGTCCAATTAGGGTTTTTAACCAATCTTGTGCATCCAATAAGTTCATTTGGTTCATTGGATTAACATTTATGTCATTTTTGTCCTCCCTAGGCTTATTCTTGTCCAATTAGGGTTTTTAACCAATCTTGTGCATCCAATAAGTTCATTTGGTTCATTGGATTAACATTTATGTCATTTTTGTCCTCCCTAGGCTTATTCTTGTCCAATTAGGGTTTTTAACCAATCTTGTGCATCCAATAAGTTCATTTGATTCATTGGATTAACATTTAGGTCATTTTCTTCCTCCTTAGGCTTATTCTTGTCCAATTAGGATTTTTAACGAATCTTGTGCATCCAATAAGTTCATTTGGTTCATTGGATTAACATTTATGTCATTTTTGTCCTCCCTAGGCTTATTCTTGTCCAATTAGGGTTTTTAACCAATCTTGTGCATCCAATAGGTGTGTTTGTGTTATTAGATTAACATTTAGGTCATTTTCGTCCTCCCTAGTCTAATTCTTGTCCAATTAGGGTTTTTAACAAATTTTGTGCATCGAATAGGTCTGTTTGTGTCATTGAACGAACAATTAGGTCATTTTCGTCCTCCCTAGGCTTATTCTTGTCCAATTTGGGTTTTTAACCAATCTTGTGTATCCAATAATTTCATGTGTGTCATTGGATTATCATTTAGGTCATTTTCGTCCTCCGTAGGTTTATTCTTGTCCAATTAGGGTTTTTAACCAATATTGTGCATCCAATAAGTTCATTTGAGTCATTGGATTAACATTTAGGTCATTTTCGTCCTCCCTAGGCTTATTCTTGTCCAATTAGGGTTTTTAACTAATCATGTGCATCCAATAGGTGTGTTTGGGTCATTGGATGAACATTTAGGTCATTTTCGTCCTCCCTAGGTCGATTCTAGTCCAATTAAGGTTTTTAACCAATCTTGTGCATCTAATATGTGTGTATGTCTCATTGGATCCACATTTATGTCATTTTCGTCTTCCGTAGGCTTATTCTTGTTCAATTAGGGTTTTTAACCACTCTTGTGCATCCAATAAGTTGTATTGTGTCATTGAATGAACAATTAGGTCATTTTCGTCCTCGCTAGGCTTAGTCTTGTCGAATTTGGGTTTTTAACCAATCTTGTGCATCCAATAAGTTCATTTGTGTCATTGGATTAACTTTTAGGTCATTTTCGTCCTCCTTAGGCTTATTCTTGTCCAATTAGGGTTTTTAACCAATCTTGTGCATCCAATAGGTGTGTTTGTGTCATTTGATTAACATTGAGGTCATTTTCGTCCTCCCTAGGCTTATTCTTGTCCAATTAGGCTTTTTAACCAATCTTGTGCATCCTATATGTTCATTTGTGTTATTGGATTAACATTTAGGTCATTTTTCTCCCCCCTAGGCGTATTCTTGTCCAATTATGGTTTTTAACCAATCTTGTGCATCCAATAAGTTCATTTGTGTCATTGAATGAACAATTAGGTCATTTTCAACCTCCCTAGGCTTATTCTTGTCCAATTAGGGTTTTTAACGAATCTTGTGCATCCAATAAGTTCATTTGTGTCATTGGATTAACATTTATGTCATTTTCGTCCTCCCTAGGCTTATTCTTGTCCAATTAGGGTTTTTAACCAATCTTGTGCATCTAATAAGTTCTTTTGTGTCATTGAATGAA
>NC_021163.2:39687653-39688986 GCF_000331145.2 Cicer arietinum | reverse complement strand
CTTTTTTACTAGCCGTTGGACATCATAATTACACAATCGATTAAGGATTCGGTGTAACGGTAAACCAATCGATTTGGCAATCGATTGATAAGGGTAAAAGTATAAAAAGGAACAGGTCTAAATCGATTTCTTCACTGTTTAAGTCCAGATTTCTATATTTCTTTCTCTGCTTCATCTTCTTCCTCTGTCTCTGCAACTGATATCTGCATTAAATCTGAACTCTATCTTCACTCATCTCTTCTATTTGCAACCATGGCTCGAGTGAAACAGACCCAAGCCCATACTCCTTCACCTTCATCATCTTCAACAAGTGGAACTCCTACACCTCCACCTACTGTGTCTAAAAGAATTTCTATTCCTACGCATAAGATCCTTGCCAAGGACAAGGGCAAGCAACCTGCACTGAATCAAGAAGTATCTAAGAAAAGGAAGGAACCACCAAGTGAGAAGTTGTTGGCTGATGCTATGAAAGAGATTTCCAAGAAGAAAAAGAAGCCGGTTACATCACCCCTAGCTAAGAAAACTCCAGCACCTAAAGATAAGGATGTAGAAGTTACCATTCCAGCAGAGTTTCTTAAACGGAAAATTCATGAAGGCAGAACCCTGGATTTTGGTTTCTTTGATACAGAAGGCTTCACATTCCAAGATCATCTGAGATTTCATGGTCTTGAAGGTTTTCTTTCATCTACTTTGGACAGCTATCCGAAACTGATACGGGAATTTTACGCAAACTTCAAGCTCACTAATGACGGGTTCAAAACTCAGGTTAAAGGTAAAAAGTTATCAATGACCTTTGAAGATTTTGCTGAACTGACAGGATTGCCATTCCACGGAACGTCTTTAGATGGCAGTTCTGATGCGGATGCAGCTGACGAAGGTTGGGAAGCATCACTGGACAGGCACACGGCAGTGAAAGATATCATGGTTGATGGTTTTGTTGAAACCATCTCATTGCCAATTGGACAGATGAAAGTACAGCAACGGATGCTCATGTACACAATAACAAGGATACTTGTACCGCGATCAGGAAATCACGCAGTGGTTCAGAAGCTTGATATTCTACTTTTATGGGGATTATCCAAAGAACTACGGATGAGTTGGACCTGGATTGTGCTACGGCATATGCTAGAAGCTTCGCAAAGTAAAATTATGTTGCCGTATCCACAGCTGATCACGAAGATACTTAAACATTTCAAGGTGTCTTTTGTGAATGAAGAATCTGCTAAGACAACCCTCATCTTTGGTGAAGCAATTGTAAATCAGATGAAATTGAAGAAAGTGAATGACATTTGGATTAGGCCAATGCCAAATGTTGAGCCAACTCCTCCACAAG
>NC_021163.2:39671694-39687533 GCF_000331145.2 Cicer arietinum | reverse complement strand
GGCACACAATGCCAAACTGCTAGAGTCTAATGCAAGGATGGAAGCAACTTTGACATCTATCCAAACATCCCTGAAATCAGTTGTTCAGGATGTTGCTGCAATTCAAGCGCACCTAGGCCTCAAGCTATCTTTTGAAGACATAGCCGATATTGGTCGACAAGCAACTGAAGAACCACATCCAGATCCCCTAAATCCGTCTGAGACTCACGGTGAGGAGACACCAGTTGAGGTTAATACAGCGGTCTCTATCTCTCCCCTAGATGATAGTGAGGACCAGCCCACTTTAGGAGATTAGGTGTTTAAGCTCTTTATTTGTGATGTCTTGGTGCTTTGCTGTTTTTGCTGCGTTGTTGTTTTTTCTGTTTTGTTTGTTTCTTAATGATATATATATGAGCAAGTTTATTCATTGTCATCAAATTAATTTTGTCATATTATTCTGTTTGTTTGATCTGATACACTGCACATGTTGTTTAATTTGAATTCAGTTATCTTAATCAACTGTTATGCTCAGTAATTGCTCTAATATATTGCTATGACATTCATTGATCTGATATTCTATGTCATATGATTTCAACCCTAAATGCTTATGCTGTTTAACATAGGGGGATAAATTTTTTTCTGCCTTTTTGACTTAACTGACAAAGGGGGAGAAAAATTATAACTTGTTTATAACTTGTTAGTTGCATTATCTTTATCTGATGTGTTGCTCTGATAATAAATAATGTAATAATAATGCTCTTATGTACTCTTATGCATGTGGTTTTGAAATGCTCAAGTTACAATTGTATGAATTGTCAATTATGCCAAAAAGGGGGAGATTGTTGGATTTTGATCCTTTGATTCCTAATTTTGACATAATTAATAATTCAACAATGTTCATACAATACATGATAAATCTAATATTTGAATTGAGCAAGATTTCAGGAACAACAATCAAATCCTACACACTTGGAACAGGTTGCTTGAAACACAAGAAATCAACAAAAGTTGATTTTTGACTGAAGCAAATCGATTGGGAAATCGATTTCATAACAAAGGTGTAAGGAAACACAACTGTTTGTGTTGGTATAATCGATTGGGCAATCGACTGACTGAATTAGAAATTGAAAATGCACAAGTCAGTGGCACCCCAGTTTTGAGGGTAATCGATTGACAAATCGATTATACAATTCACAAAGTAAACCTGATTGAAATAAATCGATTGGGAAATCGATTGGATAAGTCACAGTGGAAACCCAGTTTTAAGGGTAATCGATTGGCAAATCGATTACTTAAAAATCACTTGCAAAATAACTTTTCCTGTGACATACAAATCGATTGGACAATCTATGTTGTAATATTTCAATCAAGTTAAATTTGGTCGAAATCGATTGGGAAATCGATTGAACCAAATCCCACGTAAGAACGTTTTCAGACAAATACATACAAATCGATTGGCACGTCGATTAGTATCAAAATAGTTGAGTCACTGACTTAAACTCAATCGATTGGCAAATCGATTGACAAAACCTTTTGAAAACCCAGTGAACTCTGAGCGTGTGACCAAATCGATTTTAAGTATTTGTTAATCGATTATGAAGATTTGATAAATCGATTATGGAATCGATTGATATGTGTTTCAGTTTGAACATAACATCTGCAATCGATTACGAAATCGATTCATATCAGTCTTAACATAATCACTGAGAAATGTTGTTTAAAGAATCGATTGGTAAATCGATTGGGTTATATAGTTTCAAGATTCAAGAAAAACAAGACACACGATAATCGATTGGCAAATCGATTAGACTGGTTTATCACTTTACGAAATCGATTGGTAAATCGATTGATTAATGTGTTTTTCAGAAACTATATAAACTGTCTTCAATCTGTCTTTCAATAACATGAATGATAATAACAATGATATCAATCTGAAATATACATTGAATATTCTTGATACACAATAACACTTGGTTAATACATTGAGATTACTTTTTCAGATCAAATAGAAAAAGAGGATTATCAACAATCAAAAAGATAGCTGGAAAAGTGATCTTGAAAGACAAGGCTTCTCATAAACAAATCTTTGATATCCAGAATTGTGAGAAGCCATTTTGACCAAGATTGAAGACTACTTTTTGTTCTTTCTGTATTCTGTTTGTAATAATTCTTTGAAACAAAAACAAAGCGAGAAAATCCAGCTAGAAACTGGTGACTACTTTCTTGGGTGAGAGTGCTCAACAAGAAAGAGTTGTACTTTGATTCTGTGATAGGTTGCTGAGTATCTACAAGGATCAGAGGGTGATCAATAGGAAAGAGATCATTAAGATAGATAGGTTTCGGGGAGGAAACTGGACAGTCTGTAATTGATTCTTTCTATTGGAGAAGAAAATCTGAAATCCGTTTGGATTTGCAGGACTGGATGTAGGTTGTCAAGTGGACAACGGAACCAATATAAATCCTTGGTGCAATCTTCTCTAACCCTTAACTCCTTTGATTTACTATCTTGATATATCTGTATATGTGATTAAAATTAGATGCATGTTAAACATATTCTGTAATAAGTAATATTGTTTAATCTGATAATTTGACTTGTATGCATCTTGATTAATCTCATATCAATCTAATAAAACTTGCTAATCTTGTATGCCACAATTTAATTTCCGCTGTGTGTATGAAATTGATTTAATTTCATAAAGAACTGATACATTCTGATATATTCCGCTTATTACGAGGTCATATATACCAACAATTGGCCTCAGAGCCTAACTTTTCGAGAGGTAATACTCATAACTCCTTAGGCTTATTCTTGTCCAATTAGGGTTTTTAACGAATCTTGTGCATCCAATAAGTTCATTTGTGTCATTGAATGAACAATTAGGTCATTTTAGACCTCCCTAGGCTTATTCTTGTCCAATTAGGGCTTTTAACCAATCTTGTGCATCCTATATGTTCATTTGTGTCATTGGATTAACATTTAGGTCATTTTCGTCCTCCCTAGGCTTATTCTTGTCCAATTAGGGCTTTTAACCAATCTTGTGCATTCAATAGGTGTGTCTGTGTCATTGGATGAACAATTCGGTCATTTTCGTCCTCCCTAAGTTTATTCTAGTCCCATTATGATTTTTAACCAATCTTGTGCATCCAATATGTGTGTATGTCTCATTGGATCCACATTTATGTCATTTTCGTCTTTCGTAGGCTTATTCTTGTTCAATTAGGGTTTTTAACCACTCTTGTGCATCCAATAAGTTGTTTTGTGTCTTTGAATGAACAATTAGGTCATTTTCGTCCTCGCTAGGCTTATTCTTGTCGAATTTGGGTTTTTAACCAATCTTGTGCATCCAATAAGTTCATTTGTGTCATTGGATTACCATTTAGGTCATTTTTGTCCTCCTTAAGCTTATTCTTGTCCAATTAGGGTTTTTAACGAATCTTGTGCATCCAATAAGTTCATTTGTGTCATTGGATTAACATTTATGTCATTAGGGTTTTTAACCAATCTTGTCCTCCTTTGTAGGCTTATTCTTGTCCAATTAGGGTTTTTAACCAATCTTGTGCATCCAATAGGTGTGTTTGTGTTATTGGATTAACATTTAGGTCATTTTCGTCCTCCCTAGGCTTATTCTTGTTCAATTAGGGTTTTTAACCACTCTTGTGCATCCAATAAGTTCTTTTGTGTCATTGAATGAACAATTAGGTCATTTTCGTCCTCCCTAGGCTTATTCTTGTTCAATTAGGGTTTTTAACCACTCTTGTGCATCCAATAAGTTCTTTTGTGTCATTGAATGAACAATTAGGTCATTTTCGTCCTCCCTAGGCTTATTCTTGTTCAATTAGGGTTTTTAACCAATCTTGTGGATCCAATAGGTGTGTTTGTGTTATTGGATGCACATTTATGTCATTTTCGTTCTCCGTAGGCTTATTCTTGTTCAATTAGGGTTTTTAACCAATCTTGTGCATCCAATAAGTTCTTTTGTGTCATTGAATGAACAATTAGGTCATTTTTGTTCTCCCTAGGCTTATTCTTGTCCAATTAGGGTTTTTAACCAATCTTGTGCATCCAATAGGTGTGTTTGTGTCATTGGATTAACATTTAGGTCATTTTCGTCCTCCCTAGGCTTATTGTTGTCCAATTAGGGTTTTTAATCAATCTTGTGCATCCAATAGGTGTGTTTGTGTCATTGGATTAACATTTAGGTCATTTTCGTCCTCCCTAGGCTTATTGTTGTCCAATTAGGGTTTTTAATCAATCTTGTGCATCCAATAGGTGTGTTTGTGTCATTGGATTAACATTTAGGTCATTTTCGTCCTCCCTAGGCTTATTGTTGTCCAATTAGGGTTTTTAATCAATCTTGTGCATCCAATAGGTGTGTTTGTGTCATTGGATGAACATTTATGTCATTTTCGTCTTCCGTAGGCTTATTCTTGTTCAATTAGGGTTTTTAACCAATCTTGTGCATCCAATAAGTTCTTTTGTGTCATTGAATGAACAATTAGGTCATTTTCGTCCTCCCTAGGCTTATTTTACCCAATTAGGGTTTTCAACCAATCTTGTGCATCCAATAGGTGTATTTGTGTCATTGGATGAATATTTTGGTCATTTTCGTCCTCCCTAGGCTTATACTTGTCCAGTTACGGTATTTAACCAATCTTGTGCATCCAATAAGTTCATTTGTGTTATTGGATTAACATTAAGGTCATTTTCGTCCTCCCTAATCTTATTCTTGTCCAATTAGGGTTTTTAACCAATCTTCTGCATCCAATATGTTCATTTGTGTCATTGGATCAACATTTAGGTCATTTTCGTCAACCCTAGGTTTTTAAACAATCTTGTGCATCCAATAGGTGTGTTTGTGTCATTGGATGAACATTTAGGTCATTTTCGTCCTCCTTAGGTTTATTCTAGTACAATTAGGGTTTTTAACCAATCTTGTGCATCCAATAGATGTGTTTGTGTCGTTGGATGAACATTTACTTCATTTTCTTCCTCTGTACGCATTTTCTTGGTTAATTAGGGTTTTTAACCAATCTTGTGCATCCAATAAGTTCATTTGTGTCATCGAATGAGCAATTAGGTCATTTTTGTCCTCCCTAGGCTTATTCTTGTCCAATTAGGGTTTTTAACCAATCTTGTGCATCCAATATGTTCATTTGTGTCATTGGATGAACATTTAGGTCATTTTCGTCCTCCTTAGGTTTATTCTAGTCCAATTAGGGTTTTTAACCAATCTTGTGCATCCAATATGTTCATTTGTGTCATTGGATGAACATTTAGGTCATTTTCGTCCTCCTTAGGTTTATTCTAGTACAATTAGGGTTTTTAACCAATCTTGTGCATCCAATATGTTCATTTGTGTCATTGGATGAACATTTAGGTCATTTTCGTCCTCCTTAGGTTTATTCTAGTACAATTAGGGTTTTTAACCAATCTTGTGCATCCAATATGTTCATTTGTGTCATTGGATTAACATTAGGTCATTTTCGTCCTCCCTAGGCTTATTATTGTCCAATTAGGGTTTTTAACCAATCATGTGCATCCAGTAGGTGTGTTTGGGTCATTGGATGAATATTTAGGTCATTTTCGTCCTCCCGAGGTTTATTCGTGTCCAATTAAGGTTTTTAACCAATCTTGTGCATCCAATATGTGTGTTTGTGTCATTGGATCCACATTTATGTCATTTTCGTCCTCAGTAGGCTTATTCTTGTTCAATTAGGGTTTTTAACCACTCTTGTGCATCCAATAAGTTCTTTTGTGTCATTGAATGAACAATTAGGTCTTTTCCGTCCTCCCTAGGCTTATTCTTGTCCCATTAGGGCTTTTAACCCATCATGTGCATCCAATAAGTTCATTTGAGTCATTGGATTAACATTTAGGTCATTTTCGTCCTCCTTAGGCTTATTCTTGTCCAATTAGGGTTTTTAACCAATCATGTGCATCCAATAGGTGTGTTTGTTGGACTTTAGTCCTCTGAATCTTGATTTTGACATAATTAACAAACATACAATGTTCATACATCATATGATAAATCTAACATTTTAACTGAGCAAGATTTCACAAACAACAACTCAACCCTACATACTTGAGACAATTGCTTGGAACTCAAGAAATCAACAAATCTACTAAACAAATTGATTAGGAAATCGATTTCATAAAAGGGTTGTAAGTAAACTTGTAGTTTGTGGTTACACAATCGATTTGGCAATCGACTGGCACAATCAGGAATAAAAATTGGGCAATTCAGTGGGAACCTGAATAGTATGCTAATCGATTGGCACATCGACTGTGCAAATCACAAAGCAAAATCTGATTGAATAAATCGATTGGGCAAAGTCACAGGGAAAATCTATTTACCAAGGTAATCGATTGCGTAAATAAAAATTTCAAAATTAACATGCCTGTGACAAACACAATCGATTGTACAATCTATTGTGAGAAATTCAATCATAACAGGTTTGGTATCAATCGATTAGGAAATCGATTGAGCTAAATCAAACAGGTAAAATCTTTTCAGAAAAACACTACCAAATCGATTGGCAATTCGATTAACTTGAAATTAGCCAAGTTCCTGTTTTTAAACACAATCGATTGGCAAATCGATTGCAACAAAATATTTGAAATCACAGTGAACTCTCAGTTTATAGCCAAATCGATTTAATGTAGTTGTG
Source organism: Cicer arietinum (assembly GCF_000331145.2). Taxonomy (NCBI): domain Eukaryota; kingdom Viridiplantae; phylum Streptophyta; class Magnoliopsida; order Fabales; family Fabaceae; genus Cicer; species Cicer arietinum. Next base: position 39,680,885 of record NC_021163.2, on the reverse strand, counting down.
AATCGATTATGTGACTTAGTGAATCGACTAAGTAATCGATTGGTTTGATTTCAGTATTGTAACAAAACATCTAATATCGATTATGCAATCGATTCATATAAGTCTGCACATAATTTTCTGAAAAGTGTGTTAAAAGAATCGATTGGGAAATCGATTAGTTTGTATAGTTTCAAGATTCAAGAAAAACAAGACTTGCGATAATCGATTGGCAAATCGATTAAGCCCGTTTTATAACTTTAATGAATCGATTGGTAAATCGATTTATTAGTTGTTTTTCAGAAACTATATAAACAGTTTTCAATCATTCTCTCAACAACACAACACAACACAAGAACTTTGAATACTTGAATATACTTCAGAACACTGAAGAACTCTTAAGAACATTTTGATAACATTCTGATATTGCTTTTTCAGATCAAGACCAAAGGATTATTCATAATCAATAAGAGAGCTGAAAAAGAATTCTTGAGAGAAAAGACAATGATCTGACAAACACTCATATGAACAACCAGATTATTGTGTGAGATACATTGATCAAGATTGAAGACAAACTCTGTACTTCTTTTATATCTTTTTGTAAACAAAGTATTGTAAAAACAAACAACTGTGGAAAATCCAGCTTGAAACTGGTAGCGATCTTCTTGGGTGAGAGGCCTCATCAAGAAGGAGCTGAACTTGATCTTGTGTGAGTCTGCCGAGTGACTGCAAGGATCAAGGGGTTAAGCAATAGGAAAGAGATTGAGTTAGATAGATAGGTTTCGAGGAAACTGGACAATCTGTAAACAAGTCTCAATTCTTTCTATTGGAGAAAAAGCTGAAATCCAGTTGGATTGTCAGGACTGGATGTAGGTTGTCTTATTGACAACTGAACCAGGATAAACCTTGGTGCATTCTATCCCTTATCTTTTTTTACCTTTATCTTGTATGCTATGCTATTATAATTCTGCTGTGTATGAATACGTATAAATCTTGCATCGTATGATTGTATGTTCGATCTTAATTGTATGCTAGACGTATTCTGTTTTCTATATCGTTTTAATTTGATAACGACTGTCATATTCTGTAATTACGAGGTCATAATAATCAACTATTGGCACCAGACTTTTTTAGAGGTAATACTCATAAAAGGAACATGGCTTCAGTCGATTTTCTAGGAGAAGGTGCTTCACTTGCAAGGCCCCCAGCCTTCAATGGTACCGCATACATGTACTGGAAACATAGGATGCTGATATTTCTGGAAGCTAGTGGTATTGATATTCTAGATGCTGTTGAAAATGGACCATATATACCTAAAATTGCTGGAACAAATGATTCAATGATTCCCAAGCCCAGATCCGAATGGTCTGAGGATGATAAAAAGAAGGTAGGTTATAATGCTAAAGCTAAGAATATTATAACATCTGCTTTATGTGCAGAAGGTAAATCAGCAAAGGAAATGTGGGACATTCTTCAAGAAACACATGAAGGCACCACAGACGTGAAAAGAGCTCGTGTAAATACACTCATGCACGAATACGAATTGTTTAGCATGAAGAAAGATGAATCAATAAGTGATCTACAGACTAGGTTTACACACGTTATAAACAACCTTCATGCCATGGGAAAACAGGTGGAAAATGAACAGCAAATTGGAAAGATCATGAGGTGTTTAACAACAAATTAACTTATTGGATGCACAAGATTGGTTAAAAACACTAATTGGACAAGAATAAGCCTAGGGTCGAAAGATCTGGCAAGAATGACCACTGCAACACTGTTTGGAAAGCTCAGGGAGCACGAAATGGAGTTGCATAGACTAGATGAGTCAGAGCAAGATAGCAGGAAAAAGAAAGGACTGTCTTCGAAAGCCCAAACGCATCAATCAAAAACTGAACAAGACAGTTGCTCAGATGAATCAAGCAGTGAGACTGATGAAGAGCCTGAGATTGGTTTACTTGTCAAAAAGTTTAAGAAATTTCTGAAAAAGAAAGACAACAAATTCAGAAAGCCATCCAGTTCTAAGACTAGTGACAACAAGACAATTACCTGTTATGAGTGCGGTAAAACAGGTCACATAAAGTCTGAGTGTTACAAATTGCAGAACAAAAATAGAGCTACAAAAACTAAAGGCAAGGAACCAGCCACCAAAACCAGAAAAGCATATGTTGCATGGAATGACAACGAAGAATCCTATGCCTCTTTAGATGAAGAAGAAGCAAATCTATGTCTCATGGCAAATACCGACTCAGAATCAGAAAATGAGGTTAGTTCACAATCTAATCCATCTTATGATGAACTGCAAGAAGCTTTCAATGAACTGCATGATGAGTATGTGAATTCTATTAAACAGTTGATAAGTACAAAGAAAATGCTTGAGCAAATGAAAAATGATCATAAAGAAATTGAAAATTTGTATGAACAACTGAAAAAGGATTCACATGACAAATCTGCAAGATGCATTGAACTTGAAAAAAATGTTGCATCATTAAAATCTGATTTATTGAAGTTTGCTAGTAGTGAAGATAAACTGAATGTCATACTTAGCAATCAAAGACATGTTAATGAAAAATCTGGTTTAGGATATAAACCCAATATGCATGTTAAAAGGAATAACACTAGATATGGTATTGGTTATATGCAAACCAGAAATGTCAAACATAGTCAAAAATCTGCTATTTCAAGGAATATGTATGACATCTTTACTAAGCCAAACAAACATTTATCCTTTAATGGTACATGTCATTTCTGTTGCAGAAAGGGACATTTTGTTTCAAATTGCAAATTTAAAAAATTAGCCAATAGAGAATGGAAGCAAGTTTGGATAGCAAAGAAACCAATTTTTGACACTAACCTTCCAGGACCCAATTTAAATTGGGGACCTAAAATAAAATTCTGATTGTGCGTTGCAGGTGTGCTTGACATCCACTAAGCATTCAGCGGATGCTCAAAGCACATGACAAGAGACAAATCCAAATTCCTGTCGTTGACATTAAAGGAAGGAGGTTTTGTCAAATATGGTGACAACAATAGAGGAAAGATTATTGGAATTGGTGACATAGGAAATGAGTCAACTGCAGTAATCAAAAATGTCTTGTATGTTGAAGGGCTAAAACACAATCTGCTGAGTATAAGCCAGCTATGTGATAACGACTTCCAGGTAAGTTTTTCATCACAATCTTGTATTATTGAGCATAAAGATGACAAACACACAAAGTTGGTTGGTGATAGAATTAATAACATTTATATGTTAGATTTTAATTCTTTGCCAAGTACTATATGTTGCTTGTTATCTAATTCAGATGAGACTTGGTTATGGCATAAACGTATAGCGCATATTCATATAAATCATTTGAATAGACTAGTTAGCAAACAGGTAGTTATAGGTCTCCCTAACAAGAAGTTTACTAAGGATAGACTTTGTGACTCCTTTGAGAGAAACAAGGTGTGGAGTTTAGTACCTAAACCAGAAGGTAAGCACATCATAGGAACAAGATGGGTGTTCAGGAACAAATTAGATGAGAATGGAGTTATAACCAGAAACAAAGCTAGATTAGTAGCCAAGGGTTATAGTCAAGAGGAAGGAATAGATTTTGATGAAACCTATGCCCCTGTAGCTAGGTTAGAAGCCATTAGAATCCTTCTTGCTTATGCTTGTATAATGGACTTTAATCTTTATCAAATGGATGTGAAAAGCGCCTTTCTCAATGGTGACCTTCAAGAGGAAGTTTTTGTTAGCCAAACACCTGGTTTTGAAAATCCTGATTTTCCTAATCATGTGTATAAGCTATCAAAGGCCCTCTATGGGTTGAAACAAGCTCCAAGAGCTTGGTATGAGAAGCTCAGCAATTTCCTTATTCAACAAAACTTTTTAAGAGGAAATGTTGACAAGACCCTTTTCACAAAAACTACTGGAAATGATATCTTGCTGGTCCAAGTATATGTTGATGACATAATATTTGGATCTACTAACAATAAGTTGTGCAAAGATTTTGAAAATTTAATGAAAGGTAAATTTGAAATGTCAATGATGGGTGAACTATCTTATTTCTTGGGATTTCAAATTAACCAAAGCAAGCAAGGCATTTTCATTAGTCAAACTAAATACTGTAATGATTTGATAAAGAAATTTAGTTTTGAAAACCTTAAGTCCATTGATACTCCCATGAGTCAAGGAAATTACCTAGACAGAGATGAGAAAGGTAAACATGTAGATGTTACTAGGTTTCGGGGTATGATATGATCATTGCTCTATCTTACAGCAAGCAGGCCTGACACCATGTTCAGTGTTTGTATGTGTGAGAGATACCAATCAAATCCTAAGGAGTCTCACCTTAGTGCAGTGAAGAGGATTTTCAGATATCTAGTAGGAACTAAGAGTCTCGGCTTGTGGTATCCGAAGGGATCAACCTGTACCTTAGTTGGTTACTCAGATCCAGACTTTGCCGGATGCAAACTAGATCGGAAAAGCACTTCTGGAACTTGTCATTTACTTGGAAACTCTCTTGTGTCGTGGTTTAGCAAGAAACAGACTAGCATTGCTTTATCGACTGCTGAAGCTGAATGTATTGCAGCTGGGAGTTGTTGTGCTCAGATTCTTTGGATGAAACAACACTTATTGGATTTTGGTGTTGACTTGGGAACAATACCTATTATGTGTGATAATACAAGTGCAATAAGTATTACTAAGAATCCAGTGGTGCACTCCAGGACCAAGCACATTGAAGTAAGACATCATTTTAAAAGGGGTCACTTTCAAAATGGGATCATTAAGCTCGAATATGTTAACACAGCCGAACAGTTGGCTGACATATTTACCAAAGCTTTACCAAGAGAAAGTTTCCTGCATATAAGGATAAAATTAGGGATCATTGATCCTAGTGAGGTCTGATCTTTGAACCCTTTCACAGGACACTTCTGGTGCTTGCAGTGTTTTCCAGTTAAATCGATTGGGTAATCGATTACCAGCATGGTATACAGTTTACAAAATCGATTTGGGAATCGATTGCTTTGACCCCAGACTTCCGAGTTTAGAAATTTTTTTTTACCTTGCCCGAGCGTCGATTGGGAAATCGACTAGTTCTCCTTTCAACTTTAAAGAAATCGATTTGGACATCGATTGAGTGAATCTGGAAATCGATTTGGGAATCGATTTACCATATGACCGTTGTGACTATCCTTTACTAGCCGTTGAATGCAATTATTACTAAATCGATTGACATTACCCAGCAACGGTAACATAATCGATTGGGCAATCGATTGACACATTTAAGGGTTTAAATAGGAACAGTTACCAATCGATTTCTTCACTTCATTTCTCCAGATTTCACAATTATTTTCTCTGCTTCATCTCTTTGATCTGTATCTACAATCGTTCTCTGTTACTATCTACATTCAAACTACTTCAACTTACAATTATGGCACGAGTTAAGCAAACTCAGATCAGAACCCCTTCACCACCACCTACTTTAACCAAAAGAGTTCCCATTCCTACACATAAGATTCTTGCCAAGGATAAAGGCAAGGCACATGCTGTTAATCAAGAGAAAACCAAGAAGAGAAAGAAGCCACCAACTGAAAAGCTCATGGCTGACGCCATGAAGGAAATCTCACAGAAGAAGAAGAAGAAACCAGTTTCTTCACCCCCACCTAAGAAAGCTCCTGCATCTAAGGATAAAGATGTACAACCTACCATTCCATCAGACTTTCTTAAAAGGAAAATCCATGAGGGTCGGACTCTGGATTTTGCCTATTTTGATGCAGAAGGTTTCACTTTTCAAGACCACTTACGGTTTCACGGTCTTGAGGGCTTTCTCTCATCTACTCTTGATAGTTATCCAAGATTAATAAGGGAATTTTACTCAACATTCAAGCTTACTGACGACGGATTCAAGGCTCAGGTTAAAGGGAAAAGGATAGCTATGTCATTTAAAGATTTTTCTACTTTATCAGGATTGCCATTTCAAGGAACTTCAATAGACGGCATTTCTGAGGCTGATACTGCTGACGAAGGATGGGAAGAATCGTTTGACAGGCATACTGCTGTTAAGGATCTGATGATTGATGGCTTTGTGGAAACCATTTCACTGCCTATCGGTCCAATGAAGGTCCAACATCGAATGCTGATGTATACTCTAACCCAAATGCTTGTACCACGATCCGGTAACCATGCAGTAGTCCAGAAGTTGGATATACTACTGCTATGGGGATTGTCAAAGGAGCTCAGGATGAGCTGGGCATGGATTGTGCTAAGGCACATGCTGGAGGCTTCACAGAGTAAGCTAGTGCTGCCTTATCCACAACTGATTACCAAGATTCTGAAACACTTCAAGGTATCATTTGTTAATGAAGAATCTTCGAAAACCAATCTGATTTTTGGTGAATCAATTGTAAACCAGATGCAATTGAAAAGGTTACATGGTATTTGGATAATACCTCAGCCGAATGTTGAACCAGCTCAACCCAATCCTCAACCAGCTACTGAAACAGCCCCTCCTGAGTTTGTCGCAAAATTAATGGAATTTATAGAAGCTCAAATGGCTCACAATGCCAAAATGCAAGAGTCTCAGGCTAGATTGGAAGCTGCCTTGACGACTATCCAAGCATCCCTGAATTCTGTTGTTCAGGATGTTGCTGCTATTCAGACGCATTTAGGCATAAAGCTGTCATTTGAAGATATAGCAGACATCAGTCGGCAAGCAACAGAGGAACCTAACCCAACTCCCCTAGATCGTCCTGCAACTCACGTTGAGGAGACACCTGCTGAGGGTAATACAACAGTCTCTGCCTCTCCCTTAGATAATAGTGAGGACCATCCCAGTTTAGGAGATTAAGAGTTTAGGATCTGTGTTGTTTTGTAATGACCTGGTGTATTCATTTCTTCTATATATATAATGCACTAGAACGTTTATTCCGTTACTCTCTGAAATCATTTGCCATAATCTGTTAATATGCTCATTTGTTGCTCTGATACAATGTTTTATGATTTCAAACCCCAGTGCTTATGTTTACTAACATAGGGGGAGGAAATTGTTTTTTCTGCCTTTTTGCCTTAATTGACAAATGGGGAGAAAAATTATAACTTGTATTGTTACTGCTGCATAATTGTGACTCTGATGATACTCTGATGACTGATAATGACTTATTAAAATGACTGATATTATGTTAAATAGCATGTGTACTTATGCTCTAATCCGATTGTATGATCTGATAATGGTACATATGATGCTATGAAAATATATCTGTTGTTAATATTATGTCCTGAAATGCTCAACTCAAGTTAAAATTGTATGATTGTCACTTATGCAAAAAGGGGGAGATTGTTGGACTTTAGTCCTCGTAATCCTAATTTTTACATAATTAACAAACATACAATGTTCGTACATCATATGATAAATCTAACATTTTAACTGAGCAAGATTTCAGGAACAACAACTCAACCCTACATACTTGAGACAATTGCTTGGAACTCGAGAAATCAACAAATCTACTGAACAAATTGATTAGGAAATCGATTTCATAAAAGGGTTGTAAGGAAACTTGTAGTTTGTGGTTACACAATCGATTAGGCAATCGACTGGCACAATCAGGAATAAAAATTGTGCAAGTCAGTGGGAACCTGAAATGTATGCTAATCGATTGGCACATCGACTGTGCAAATCACAAAGTAAAATCTGATTGAATAAATCGATTGGGAAATCGATTGGGCAAAGTCACGGGGAAAATCTATTTACCAGGGTAATCGATTGCGTAAATAAAAATTTCAAAAGTAACATGCCTGTGACAAACACAATCGATTGTACAATCTATTGTGAGAAATTCAATCATAACAGGTTTGGTATCAATCGATTAGGAAATCGATTGAGCTAAATCAAACAGGTAAAATCTTTTCAAAAAAACACTACCAAATCGATTGGCAATTCGATTAACTTGAAATTAGCCAAGTTCCTGTTTTTAAACACAATCGATTGGCAAATCGATTGCAACAAAATATTTGAAATCACAGTGAACTCTCAGTTTATAGCCAAATCGATTTAATGTAGTTGTGAATTGATTATGTGACTTAGTGAATCGACTAAGTAATCGATTGGTTTGATTTCAGTATTGAAACAAAACATCTGACATCGATTATGTAATCGATTCATATAAGTCTGCACATAATTTTCTGAAAAGTGTGTTAAAAGAATCGATTGGGAAATCGATTAGTTTGTATAGTTTCAAGATTCAAGAAAAACAAGACTTGCGATAATCGATTGGCAAATCGATTAAGCCCGTTTTATAACTTTAATGAATCGATTGGTAAATCGATTTATTAGTTGTTTTTTCAGAAACTATATAAACAGTTTTCAATCTTTTTATCATAGAGAACTTTTTAACATTTGAATATACTTCAGAACAATGAAGAACTCTTAAGAACAGTTTGATAACATTCTGATATTGCTTTTTCAGATCAAGACCAAAGGATTATTCATAATCAATAAGAGAGCTGAAAAAGAATTCTTGAGAGAAAAGACAATGATCTCACAAACACTCATATGAACAACCAGATTATTGTGTGAGATACATTGATCAAGATTGAAGACAAACTCTGTACTTCTTTTATATCTTTTTGTAAACAAAGTATTGTAAAAACAAACAACTGTGGAAAATCCAGCTTGAAACTGGTAGCGATCTTCTTGGGTGAGAGGCCTCATCAAGAAGGATCTGTACTTGATTTTGTGCGAGTCTGACGAGTGACTGCAAGGATCAAGGGATTAAGCGATAGGAAAGAATTCGAGTTAGATAGATAGGTTTCGAGGAAACTGGACAATCTGTAAACAAGTCTCAATTCTTTCTATTGGAGAAAAAGCTGAAGTCCAGTTGGATTGTCAGGACTGGATGTAGGTTGTCTTATTGACAACTGAACCACGATAAACCTTGGTGCATTCTATCCCTTATCTTTTTTACCTTTATCTTGTATGCTATGGTATTATAATTCCGCTGAGTATGAATACGTATAAATCTTGCATCGTATGATTGTATGTTCGATCTTAATTGTATGCTAGACGTATTCTGTTTTCTATATCGTTTTAATTTGATAACGACTGTCATATTCTGTAATTACGAGGTCATAATAATCAACAATTGGCACCAGAGCCTGACTTTGTTAGAGGTAAAACTCATAAAAGGAACATGGCCTCAGTTGATTTTCTAGGAGAAGGTGCTTCACTTGCAAG
>NC_021163.2:39657842-39671302 GCF_000331145.2 Cicer arietinum | reverse complement strand
GTATGAATACGTATAAATCTTGCATCGTATGATTGTATGTTCGATCTTAATTGTATGCTAGACGTATTCTGTTTTCTATATCGTTTTAATTTGATAACGACTGTCATATTCTGTAATTACGAGGTCATAATAATCAACAGTGTTTGGGTCCTTGGATGAATATTTAGGTCATTTTCGTCCTCCCTAGGTTTATTCTATTCCAATTAAGGTTTTTAACCAATCTTGTGCATCCAATATGTGTGTTTTTGTTCATTGGATCCACATTTATGTCATTTTCGTCCTCCGTAGGCTTATTCAAGTTCAATTAGGGTTTTTAACCACCCTTGTGCATCCAATAAGTTCTTTTGTGTCGTTGAATGAACAATTAGGTCATTTTCGTTTTTCATCCTCCCTAGGCTTATTGTTGCCCAATTTTGGTTTTTAACCAATCATGTGCATCCAATAGGTGTGTTTGGGTCATTGGATGAACATTTAGGTCATTTTCGTCCTCCCTAGGTTTATTCTAGTCCAATTAAGGTTTTTAACCAATCTTGTGCATCCAATATGTGTGTTCGTCTCATTGGACCCACATTTATGTCATTTTCGTCCTCTATAGGCTTATTCTTGTTCAATTAGGGTTTTTAACCACTCTTGTGCATCCAATAAGTTGTTTTGTGTCATTGAATGAACAATTAGGTAATTTTCGTCCTCACCAGGCTTATTCCTGTCGAATTTGGTTTTTTAACCAATCTTGTGCATCCAATAAGTTCATTCGGGTCATTGGATTAACATTTAGGTCATTTTCGTCCTCCTTAGGCTTATTCTTGTCCAATTAGGGTTTTTAACCAATCTTGTGCATCCAATAGGTGTGTTTGTGTCATTGGATTATCATTTAGGTCATTTTCGTCCTCCCTAGGCTTGTTCTTGTCCAATTAGGGTTTTTAACCAATCTTGTGCATCCTATATGTTCATTTGTGTCATTGGATTAACATTTAGGTCATTTTTCTCCCCCCTAGGCATATTCTTGTCCAATTAGGGTTTTTAACCAATCTTGTGCATCCAATAAGTTCATTTGTGTCATTGAATGAACAATTAGGTCATTTTCAACCTCCCTAGGCTTATTCTTGTCCAATTAGGATTTTTAACCAATCTTGTGCATCCTATATGTTAATTTGTGTCATTGGATTAACCTTTAGGTCATTTTCGTCCTCCCTAGGCTTATTCTTGTCCAATTAGGGTTTTTAACCAATCTTGTGCCTCCAATAGGTGTGTCTGTGTCATTGGATGAACAATTAGGTCATTTTCGTCTGCCGTAGGTTTATTCTAGTCCAATTAGGATTTTTAACCAATCTTGTGCATCCAATAAGTTCATTTGTCTCATTGGATTAACATTTAGGTCATTTTGGTCCTCTCTAGGCTTATTCTTGTCCAATTAGGGTTTTTAACCAATCTTGTGCATCCAATAAGTTCATTTGAGTCATTGGATTAACATTTAGCTCATTTTCGTCCTCCCTAGGCTTATTCTTGTCCAATTAGGGTTTTTAACCAATCATGTGGATCCAATAGGTGTGTTTGGGTCATTGGATGAACATTTTGGTCATTTTTGTCCCCCCTAGGTTTATTCTAGTCGATTTAAGGTTTTTAACCAATCTTGTGCATCAAACATGTGTGTTTGTGTCATTGGATGCACATTTATGTCATTTTCGCTCCGTAGGATTATTCTGGTTCAATTAGGGTTTTTAACCACTCTTGTTCATCCAATAAGTTATTTTTGTCATTGAATGAACAATTAGGTGATTTTCGTCTTCCCTAGGCTTATTCTTGTCCAATTTAGGTTTTTAACCAATCTTGTTCATCCAATAAGTTCATTTGATTCATTGGATTAACATTTAGGTCATTTTCGTCCTCCTTGGGCTTATTCTTTTCCAATTAGGCTTTTTAACGAATCTTGTGCATCCAATAAGTTCATTTGTGTCATTGGATTAGCATTTATGTCATTTTCGTCCTCCCTAGGCTTATTCTAGTCCAATTAGGGTTTTTAACCAATCTTGTGCATCCAATAGGTGTGTTTGTGTTATTGGATTAACATTTATGTCATTTTCGTCTTCCATAGACTTATTCTTGTTCAATTAGGGATTTTAATCAATCTTGTGAATCTAATAGGTGTGTTTGTGTTATTGGATTAACATTTTGGTCATTTTCGTCCTCCCGAGGCTTACTCTTGTCCAATTAAAGTTTTTAACCAATCTTGTGCATCCAATAGGTGTGTTTATGTCATTGGATCAACATTTAGGTCATTTTCGTCCTCCCTAGGCTTTGTTTGGGTCATTGGATGCACATTTATGTCATTTTCGTCTTCCATAGACTTATTCTTGTTCAATTAGGGATTTTAATCAATCTTGTGAATCTAATAGGTGTGTTTGTGTCATTGGAGCAACATTTAGGTCATTTTCGTCCTCCGTAGGCTTATTCTTGTTCAATTAGGGTTTTTAACCAATCTTGTGCATCTAATAAGTTCTTTTGTTTCATTGAATGAACAATTAGGTCATTTTCGTCCTCCCTAGGCCTATTATTGTCCAATTAGTGTTTTTAACCAATCTTGTGCATCCAATAGGTGTGTTTGTGTCATTGGATTAATATTTAGGTAATTTTTGTCCTCCCTAGGCTTATTCTTGTCCAATTAGGGGTTTTAGCCAATCTTGTGCATCCAATAGGTGTGTTTGTGTCATTGAATTAACAATTAGGTCATTTTCGTCCTCCCTAGCCCTATTATTGTCCAATTAGTGTTTTTAACCAATCTTGTGCATCCAATAGGTGTGTTTATGTCATTGGATCAACATTTAGGTCATTTTCGTCCTCCCTAGGTTTATTCTAGTCCAATTAGGGTTTTTAACCAATCTTGTGGATCCAATAGGTGTGTTTGTGCAATTGGATGCAAATTTATGTCATTATCGTCCTCCGTAGCCTTATTCTTGTTCGATTAGGGTTTTTAACCAATCTTGTGCATCCAATAGGTGTGTTTATGTCATTGGATTAACATTTAGGTCATTTTTGTCCTCCCTAGGCTTACTCTTGTCCAATTAGGGTTTTTAACCAATCTTGTGCATCCAATAGGTGTGTTTATGTCATTGGATTAACATTTAGGTCATTTTTGTCCTCCCTAGGCTTACTCTTGTCCAATTAGGGTTTTTAACCAATCTTGTGCATCCAATAGGTGTGTTTATGTCATTGGATTAACATTTAGGTCATTTTTGTCCTCCCTAGGCTTACTCTTGTCCAATTAGGGTTTTTAACCAATCTTGTGCATCCAATAAGTTCTTTTGTGTCATTGAATGAACAATTAGGTCATTTTCAACCTCCCTAGGCTTATTGTAGTCCAATTATGATTTTTAACCAATATTGTGCATCCAATAAGTTCATTTGTCTCATTGGATTAACATTTAGGTCATTTTGGTCGTCCCTAGGCTTATTCTTGACCAATTAGGCTTTTAAACCAATCTTGTGCATCCAATAAGTTCATTTGAGTCATTGGATTAACATTTAGGTCATTTTTGTCCTCCCTAGGCTTATTCTTGTCCAATTAGGGTTTTTAACCAATCTTGTGCATCCAATAGGTGTGTTTGTGTCATTGGATGAACATTTAGGTCATTTTCGTCCTCCCTAGGCTTATTCTTGTCCAATTAGGGTTTTTAACCAATCTTGTGCATCCAATAGGTGTGCTTGTGTCATTGGATGAACATTTATGTCATCTTCGTCCTCCGTAGGCTTATTCTTGGTCAATTAGGGTTTTTAACCACTCTTGTGCATCCAATAAGTTCTTTTGTGTCATTGAATGAACAATTAGGTCATTTACGTCCTCCCTAGGCATATTCTTGTCCAATTAGAGTTTTTAACCAATCTTGTGCATCCTATATGTTCATTTGTGTCATTGGATTAACATTTAGGTCATTTTCGTCCTCCATAGGCTTATTCTTGTCCAATTAGGGTTTTTAACCAATCTTGTGCATCCAATAGGTATGTCTGTGTCATTGGATGAACAATTAGGTCATTTTCGTCCGCCCTAGGTTTATTCTAGTCCAGTTAGGATTTTTAACCAATCTTGTGCATCCAATAAGTTCATTTGTCTCATTGGATTAACATTTAGGTCATTTTGGTCCTCCGTAGGCTTATTCTTGTCCAATTAGGGTTTTTAACCAATCTTGTGCATCCAATAAGTTCATTTGAGTCATTGGATTAACATTTAGGTCATTTTCGTCCTCCCTAGGCTTATTCTTGTCCAATTAGGGTTTTTAACCAATCATGTGGAACCAATAGGTGTGTTTGGGTCATTGGATGAACATTTTGGTCATTTTTGTCCTCCCTAGGTTTGTTCTAGTCGATTTAAGGTTTTTAACCAATCTTGTGCATCCAACATGTGTGTTTGTGTGTTTGTGTCATTGGATGCACATTTATGTCATTTTCGCCTCCGTAGGCTTATTCTGGTTCAATTAGGGTTTTTAACCACTCTTGTGCATCCAATAAGTTCTTTTGTGTCATTGAATGAACAATTAGGTCATTTTCGTCCTCCGTAGGCTTATTCTTGTTCGATTAGGGTTTTTAACCAATCTTGTGCATCCAATATGTTCTTTTATGTCATTAAATGAACAATTAGGTCATTTTCAACCTCCCTAGGCTTATTCTAGTCCAATTAGGATTTTTAACCAATCTTGTGCATCCAATAAGTTCTTTTGTGTCATTGAATGAACAATTAGGTCATTTTCGTCCTCCGTAGGCTTATTCTTGTTCGATTAGGGTTTTTAACCAATCTTGTGCATCCAATAAGTTCATTTGAGTCATTGGATTAACATTTAGGTCATTTTCGTCCTACCTAGGCTTATTCTTGTCCAATTAAGGTTTTAAACCAATCATGTGCATCCAATGGGTGTGTTTGGGTCATTGGATGAACATTTTGGTCATTTTCGTCCTCCCTAGGTTTATTCTAGTCCAATTAAGGTTTTTAACCAATCTTGTGCATCCAACATGTGTGTTTGTGTCATTGGATGCACATTTATGTTATTTTCGCCTCCGTCGGATTATTCTTGTTCAATTAGGGTTTTTAACCACTATTGTGCATCCAATAGGTGTGTTTGTGTTATTGGATTAACATTTATGTCATTTTCGTCTTCCATAGACTTATTCTTGTTCAATTAGGGTTTTTAACCACTATTGTGCATCCAATAGGTGTGTTTGTGTCATTGGATGAACATTTATGTCATTTTCGTCCTCCGTAGGCTTATTCTAGTCCAATTAGGATTTTTAACCAATCTTGTGCATCCAATAAGTTCATTTGTCTCATTGGATTAACATTTAGGTCATTTTGGTCCTCCCTAGGCTTATTCTTGTCCAATTTGGGTTTTTAACCAATCTTGTGCATCCAATAAGTTGATTTGAGTCATTGGATTAACATTTAGGTCATTTTCGTCTTACCTAGGCTTATTCTTGTCTGATTAGGGTTTTTAACCAATCATGTGCATCCAATAGGTGTGTTTGGGTCATTGGATGATCATTTTGGTCATTTTCATCCTCCCTAGGTTTATTCTAGTCCAATTAAGGTTTTTAACCAATCTTGTGCATCCAATAGGCGTGTTGGTGTCATTGGATGAACATTTAGGTCATTTTCGTGCTCCCTAGGTTTATTCTAGTCCAATTAAGGTTTTTAACCAATCTTGTGCATCCAATAGGCGTGTTGGTGTCATTGGATGAACATTTAGGTCATTTTCGTGCTCCCTAGGTTTATTCTAGTCCAATTAAGGTTTTTAACCAATCTTGTGCATCCACTATGTGTGTTTGTGTCATTTGATGCACATTTATGTTATTTTCGCCTCCGTAGGCTTATTCTTGTTCAATTAGGGTTTTTAACCACTCTTGTGCATCCAATAAGTTCATTTGTGTCATTGGATTAACATTTATGTCATTTTCATCCTCCCTAGGTTTATTCTAGTCCAATTAAGGTTTTTAACCAATCTTGTGCATCCAATACGTGTGTTTGTGTCATTGGATTAACATTTATGTCATTTTCATCCTCCCTAGGTTTATTCTAGTCCAATTAAGGTTTTTAACCAATCTTGTGCATCCAATACGTGTGTTTGTGTCATTGGATTAACATTTATGTCATTTTCATCCTCCCTAGGTTTATTCTAGTCCAATTAAGGTTTTTAACCAATCTTGTGCATCCAATACGTGTGTTTGTGTCATTGGATTAACATTTATGTCATTTTCATCCTCCCTAGGTTTATTCTAGTCCAATTAAGGTTTTTAACCAATCTTGTGCATCCAATACGTGTGTTTGTGTCATTGGATTAACATTTATGTCATTTTCATCCTCCCTAGGTTTATTCTAGTCCAATTAAGGTTTTTAACCAATCTTGTGCATCCAATACGTGTGTTTGTGTCATTGGATTAACATTTATGTCATTTTCATCCTCCCTAGGTTTATTCTAGTCCAATTAGGGTTTTTAACCAACCTTGTGCATCCAATAGGTGTGTTTGTGTTATTGGATTAACATTTTTGTCATTTTCGTCTTCCATAGACTTATTCTTGTTCAATTAGGGTTTTTAACCAATCTTGTGCATCCAATAGGTGTGTCTGTGTCATTGGATGAACATTTAGGTCATTTTCGTCCTCCTTAACCAATCTTGTGCATCCAATAGGTGTGTCTGTGTCATTGGATGAACATTTAGGTCATTTTCGTCCTCCTTAACCAATCTTGTGCATCCAATAGGTGTGTCTGTGTCATTGGATGAACATTTAGGTCATTTTCGTCCTCCTTAACCAATCTTGTGCATCCAATAGGTGTGTCTGTGTCATTGGATGAACATTTAGGTCATTTTCGTCCTCCTTAACCAATCTTGTGCATCCAATAGGTGTGTCTGTGTCATTGGATGAACATTTAGGTCATTTTCGTCCTCCTTAACCAATCTTGTGCATCCAATAGGTGTGTCTGTGTCATTGGATGAACATTTAGGTCATTTTCGTCCTCCTTAACCAATCTTGTGCATCCAATAGGTGTGTCTGTGTCATTGGATGAACATTTAGGTCATTTTCGTCCTCCTTAACCAATCTTGTGCATCCAATAGGTGTGTCTGTGTCATTGGATGAACAATTAGGTCATTTTCGTCCGCCCTAGGTTTATTCTAGTACAATTATTATTTTTAACCAATCTTGTGCATCCAATAAGTTCATTTGTCTCATTGGATTAACATTTAGGTCATTTTGGTCCTCCCTAGGCTTATTCTTGTCCAATTAGGGTTTTTAACCAATCATGTGGAACCAATAGGTGTGTTTGGGTCATTGGATGAACATTTTGGTCATTTTTGTCCTCCCTAGGTTTGTTCTAGTCGATTTAAGGTTTTTAACCAATCTTGTGCATCGAACATGTGTGTTTGTGTCATTGGATGCACATTTATGTCATTTTCGCCTCCGTAGGCTTTTTCTGGTTCAATTAGGGTTTTTAACCACTCTTGTGCATCCAATAAGTTCTTTTGTGTCATTGAATGAACAACTAGGTCATTTTCATCCTCCCTAGGCTTATTCTTGTCCAATTTGGGTTTTTAACCAATCTTGTGCATCCAATAAGTTCATTTGATTCATTGGATCAACATTTAGGTCATTTTCGTCCTCCTTAGGCTTATTCTTGTCCAATTAGGCTTATTAATGAATCTTGTGCATCCAATAAGTTCAGTTGTGTCATTGGATTAACATTTATGTCAATTTCGTCTTCCCTAGGCTTATTCTAGTCCAATTATGGTTTTTAACCAACCTTGTGCATCCAATAGGTGTGTTTGTGTTGTTGGATTAACATTTATGTCATTTTCGTCTTCCATAGACTTATTCTTGTTCAATTAGGGATTTTAATCAATATTGTGAATCTAAGAGGTGCGTTTGTGTTATTGGATTAACATTTAGGTCATTTTCGTCCTCCCTAGGCTTACTCTTGTCCAATTAGGGTTTTTAACCAATCTTGTGCATCCAATAGGTGTGTTTATGTCATTGGATCAACATTTAGGTCATTTTCGTCCTCCCTAGGTTTATTCTAGTCCAATTAGGATTTTTAACCAATCTTGTGGATCCAATAGGTGTGTTTGTGTCATTGGATGCACATTTATGTCATTATCGTCCTCCGTAGCCTTATTCTTGTTCGATTAGGGTTTTTAACCAATCATGTGGATCCAATAAGTTCTTTTGTGTCATTGAATGAACAATTAGGTCATTTTCAACCTCCCTAGGCATATTCTTGTCCAATTAGGGTTTTTAACCAATCTTGTGCATCCAATAAGTTCATTTGAGTCATTGGATTAACATTTAGGTCATTTTGGTCCTCCCTAGGCTTATTCTTGTCCAATTAGGGTTTTTAACCAATCTTGTGCATCCAATAAGTTCATTTGAGTCATTGGATTAACATTTAGGTCATTTTCGTCCTCCCTAGGCTTATTCTTGTCAAATTAGGGTTTTTTAACCAATCATGTGGAACCAATAGGTGTGTTTGGGTCATTGGATGAACATTTTGGTCATTTTTGTCCTCCCTAGTTTTGTTCTAGTCGATTTAAGGTTTTTAACCAATCTTGTGTATCCAACATGTGTGTTTGTGTCATTGGAGGCACATTTATGTCATTTTCGTCCGCCCTAGGTTTATTCTAGTACAATTAGGATTTTTAACCAATCTTGTGCATCCAATAAGTTCATTTGTCTCATTGGATTAACATTTAGGTCATTTTAGTCCTCCCTAGGCTTATTCTTGTCCAATTAGGGTTTTTAACCAATCTTGTGCGTCCAATAAGTTCATTTGAGTCATTGGATTAACATTTAGGTCATTTTCGTCCTCCCTAGGCTTATTCCTGTCCAGTTAGGGTTTTTAACCAATCATGTGGATCCAATAGGTGTGTTTGGGTCATTGGATGAACATTTTGGTCATTTTTGTCCTCCCTAGGTTTGTTCTAGTCGAGTTAAGGTTTTTAACCAATCTTGTGCATCCAATAGGCGTGTTTGTATCATTGGATGAACATTTATGTCATTTTCGTCATCCATAGGCTTATTCTTGTTCAATTAGGGTTTTTAACCAATCTTTTCCATCCAACAAGTTCTTTTATGTCATTGAATGAACAATTAGGTCATTTTCATCCTCCCTAGGCTTATTCTATCCAATTAGGGTTTTTAACCAATCTTGTGCATCCAATAGGTGTATTTGTGTCATTGGATAATTATTTTGGTCATTTTCGTCCTAATTGGACAAGAATAAGCCTACGGAGAACGAAAGTGACCTAATTGTTCGTTCAATGACACAAATGAACTTATTGGATGCACCAGATTGGTTAAAAACCCTAATTAAACAAGAATAAGCCTAGGGAGGAGAAAAATGACCTAAATGTTAATCCAATGACACAAATGAACATATAGGATGCACAAGATTGGTTAAAATCCCTAATTGGACAAGAATAAGCCTACGGAGGACGAAAATGACCAAAATAATTATCCAATGACACAAATACACCTATTGGATGCTCAAGATTGGTTAAAATCCCTAATTGGACAAGAATAAGCCTACGGAGGACGAAAATGACCAAAATAATTATCCAATGACACAAATACACCTATTGGATGCTCAAGATTGGTTAAAATCCCTAATTGGACAAGAATAAGCCTACGGAGGACGAAAATGACCAAAATAATTATCCAATGACACAAATACACCTATTGGATGCTCAAGATTGGTTAAAATCCCTAATTGGACAAGAATAAGCCTACGGAGGACGAAAATGACCTAAATGTTAATCCAATGACTCAAATGAACTTATTGGATGCACAAGATTGGTTAAAAACCTAATTGGAGAAGAATAAGCCTAGGGAGGACCAAAGTGACCTAATTATTCATTCAATGACACAAAAGAACTTGTTGGATGGAAAAGATTGGTTAAAAACCCTAATTGAACAAGAATAAGCCTACGGAGGACGAAAATGACATAAATGTGCATCCAATGACACAAACACACATATTGGATGCACAAGATTGGTTAAAAACCCAAATTGGACTAGAATAAACCTAGGGAGGACGAAAATGACCTAAATGTTAATCCAATGACACAAATGAACTTATTGGATGCACAAGATTGGTTAAAAACCCAAATTGGACTAGAATAAACCTAGGGAGGACGAAAATGACCTAAATATTAATCCAATGACACAAACACACCTATTGGATGCAAAAGATTGGTTAAAAACCCTAACTGGACAGGAATACGCCTAGGGAAGACGAAAATGACCTAAATGTTCATCCAATGACTCAAATGAACTTATTGGATGCACAAGATTCGTTAAAAACCGTAAATGGAGAAGAATAAGCCTAGGGAAGGCGAAAATGACCTAAATGTTCATCCAATGATACAAACACGCCTATTGGATGCACAAGATTCGTTAAAAACCGTAAATGGAGAAGAATAAGCCTAGGGAAGGCGAAAATGACCTAAATGTTCATCCAATGATACAAACACGCCTATTGGATGCACAAGATTCGTTAAAAACCGTAAATGGAGAAGAATAAGCCTAGGGAAGGCGAAAATGACCTAAATGTTCATCCAATGATACAAACACGCCTATTGGATGCACAAGATTCGTTAAAAACCCTAAATGGACAAGAATAAGCCTAGGGAGGACGAAAATGACCTAAATATTAATCCAATGCCACAAACACACCTATTTGATGCACACGATTGGTTAAAAACCCTAATTGGATAGAATAAGCCTAGGGAAGACGAAAATGACCTAATTGTTCATTCAATGACACAAAAGAACTTATTGGATGCAAAAGATTGGTTAAAAACCCTAATTGAACAAGAATAAGCCTAAGGAGGATGAAAATGACATAAATGTTCATCCAATGATACAAACACGCCTATTGGATGCACAAGATTGGTTAAAAACCCTAGTTGGACAAGAATAAGCCTAGGGAGGACGAAAATGACCTAAATGTTAATCCAATGACTTATATGAACTTATTGGATGCACAAGATTGGTTAAAAACCCTAGTTGGACAAGAATAAGCCTAGGGAGGACGAAAATGACCTAAATGTTAATCCAATGACTTATATGAACTTATTGGATGCACAAGATTGGTTAAAAACCCTAGTTGGACAAGAATAAGCCTAGGGAGGACGAAAATGACCTAAATGTTAATCCAATGACTTATATGAACTTATTGGATGCACAAGATTGGTTAAAAACCCTAATTGGACAAGAATAAGCGTAGGGAGCACGAAAATGACCTAAATGTTCATCCAATGACACAAATGAACTTATTGGATGCACAAGATTAGTTAAAAACCATAATTGGACAAGAATAAGCTTAGGGAGGACGAAAATGACCTAAATGGTAATTCCATCACACAAATGAACTTATTGGATGCACAAGATTCGTTAAAAACCCTAAATGGACAAGAATAAGCCTAGGGAGGACGAAAAAAACCTAAATATTAATCCAATGACACAAACACACCTATAGGATGCACACGATTGGTTAAAAATCCTAATTGGACAAAATAAGCCTAGGGAGGACGAAAATGACCTAATTGTTCATCAAATGACACAAATGAACTTATTGGATGCACAAGATTGGTTAGAAACCCTAATTAACCATGAAAAAGCGTACAAAGGTAGAAAATGACCTAAATGTTCAGCCAACGACACAAACACATCTATTGGATGCACAAGATTCTTTAAAACCCCTAATTGGACAAGAATAAGCCTAAGGAGGACGAAAATGACCAAAATATTTATATAATGGCACAAATACACCTATTGGATGCACAAGATTGGTTAAAAACCCTAATTGGATAGAATAAGCCTAGGGACGACGAAAATGACCTAATTGTTCATTCAATGAAACAAAAGAACTTATTGGATGCAAAAGATTGTTTAAAAAACCTAATTGAAGAAGAATAAGCCTACGGAAGACGAAAATGACATAAATGTTCATCCAATGATACAAACACACCTATTGGATGCACAAGCTTGGTTAAAAACCCTAATTGGACTAGCATAAACCAACGGAGGACGAAAGTTATCTAAATGTTCATCCAATGACACAAACACACCTATTGGATGCTCAAGATTGGTTAAAAACCCTAATTGGACTAGAATAAACCTATGGACGACGAAAATGACCTAAATGTTCATCCAATGACACAAACACACCTATTGGATGCACAAGATTGTTTAAAAACAGTAATTGGACAAGAATAAGCCTAAGGAGGACGATAATGACCTAAATGTTGATCCAATGAGACCAACGAACATATTGGATGCAGAAGATTGGTTAAAAACCCTAATTGGACAAGAATAAGCCTAGGGAGGACGAAAATGACCTAATTGTTCATTCAATGACACAAAAGAACTTATTGGATGTAAAAGATTGGTTAAAAACCCTAATTGAACAAGAATAAGCCTACAGAGGACGAAAATGACGTAAATGTTCATCTAATGACACAAACACACCTATTGGATGCACAAGACTGGTTAAAAACCCTAATTGGACAAGAATAAGCCTAGGGAGGACGAAAATGACCTAAATGTTCATCCAATGACACAAACACACCTATTGGATGCACAAGACTGGTTAAAAACCCTAATTGGACAAGAATAAGCCTAGGGAGGACGAAAATGACCTAAATGTTCATCCAATGACACAAACACACCTATTGGATGCACAAGACTGGTTAAAAACCCTAATTGGACAAGAATAAGCCTAGGGAGGACGAAAATGACCTAAATGTTAATCCAATGACACAAATGACGTTATTGGATGCACAAGATTCATTAAAAACCCTAATTGGATAAGAGTAAGCCTAGGGAGCACGAAAATGACCTAAATGTTAATCCAATTAGACAAATGAACTTATTGGACAAGAATAATCCTAGGGAGGACGAAAATGACCTAATTGTTCATTCAATGACACAAAACAACTTATTGGATGCACAAGAATTGTTAAAAACCCTAATTGAACAAGAATAAGCCTACGGAGGACGAAAATGACATAAATGTGCATCCAATGACACAAACACACCTATTGGATGCACAAGACTGGTTAAAAACCCTAATTGAACAAGAATAAGCCTACGGAGGACGAAAATGACATAAATGTGCATCCAATGACACAAACACACCTATTGGATGGACAAGATTGTTTAAAATCCGTAATTGGACAAGAATAAGCATAAGGAGGACAATAATGACCTAAATGTTGATCCAATGACACAAATGAACATATTGGATCCAGAAGACTGGTTAAAAACCCTAATTGGACAAGAATAAGCCTAGGGAGGATGAAAACGACCTAAATGTTAATCCAATAAAACAAATGAACTTATTGGAAGCACAAGATTGGCTAAAAACCCTAATTGGACAAGAATAAGCCTAGGGAGGACGAAAATGACCTAATTGTTCATTCAATGA
>NC_021163.2:39656282-39657482 GCF_000331145.2 Cicer arietinum | reverse complement strand
GGGGGAGAAAAATGACCTAAATGTTAATCCAATGACACAAATGAACATATAGGATGCAAAAGATTGGTTAAAATCCCTAATTGGACAAGAATAAGCCTAGGGAGGACGAAAATGACCTAAATATTAATCCAATGACACAAACACACCTATTTGATGCACACGATTGTTTGAAAACCCTAATTGGATAGAATAAGCCTAGGGAGGACGAAAATGACCTAATTGTTCATTCTTGTCCAATTAGGGTTTTTAACCTATCTTGTGCATCCAATGACACAAACACACCTATTGGATGCACAAGATTGGTTAAAACCCTAATTGGAGTAGAATAAGCCTATGGAGGACGACAATGACCTAAATGTTCATCCAATGATACAAACACGCCTATTGGATGCACAAGATTGGTTAAAACCCTAATTGGAGTAGAATAAGCCTATGGAGGACGACAATGACCTAAATGTTCATCCAATGATACAAACACGCCTATTGGATGCACAAGATTGGTTAAAACCCTAATTGGAGTAGAATAAGCCTATGGAGGACGACAATGACATAAATGTTCATCCAATGATACAAACACGCCTATTGGATGCACAAGATTGGTTAAAACCCTAATTGGACAAGAATAAGCCTATGGAGGACGACAATGACCTAAATGTTAATCCAATGACACAAATGACCTTATTGGATGCACAAGATTCATTAAAAACCCTAATTGGACAAGAGTAAGCCTAGGGAGCACGTAAATGACCTAAATGTTAATCCAATGAGACAAATGAACTTATTGGATGCACAAGATAGGTTAAAAACCCTAATTGGACAAGAATAAGCCTAGGGAGGACATAAATGACCTAATTGTTCATTCAATGACACAAAATAATTTATTGGATGCACAAGATTGGTTAAAAATCCTAATTGAACAAGAATAAGCCTATGGAGGACGAAAATGACATAAATGTTCATCCAAGGACACAAACACACCTATTGGATGCACAAGATTGGTTAAAAACCCTAATTGGAAAAGAGTAAGCCTAGGGAGCACGGAAATGACCTAAATGTTAATCCAATGAGATAAATGAACTTATTGGACAAGAATAAGCCTAGGGAGGACGAAAATGACCTAATTGTTCATTCAATGACACAAATGAACTTATTGGATGCACAAGATTGGTTAAAAACCCTAATTGAACAAGAATAAGCCTA
>NC_021163.2:39649935-39656014 GCF_000331145.2 Cicer arietinum | reverse complement strand
ACACAAACACACCTATTGGATGCACAAGATTGGTTAAAAACCCTAATTGGACTAGAATAAACCTAGGGAGGACGACAATGACCTAAATGTTCATTCAATGACACAAATGAACTTATTGGATGCACAAGATTGGTTAAAAACCCTAATTAAACAAGAATAAGCCTAAGGCGGAGAAAAATGACCTAAATGTTAATCCAATGACACAAATGAACATATAGGATGCACAAGATTGGTTAAAATCTCTAATTGGACAAGAATAAGGCTACGGAGGACGTAATAGACCAAAATAATCATCCAATGACACAAATACACCTATTGGATGCACAAGATTGGTTAAAAACCCTAATTCGATAGAATAAGCCTAGGGAGGACGAAAATGACCTAATTGTTCATTCAATGACACAAAAGAACTTATTGGATGGAAAAGATTGGTTAAAAACCCTAATTGAACAAGAATAAGCCTATGGAGGACGAAAATGACATAAATGTTCATCCAATGATACAAACACGCCTATTGGATGCACAAGATTGGTTAAAAACCTTAATTGGACAAGAATAAGCATAGGGAGGACGAAAATGACCTAAATGTTAATCCAATGACTCAAATAAACTTATTGGACGCACAAGATTGGTTAAAAACCTAATTGGACAAGAATAAGCCTAGGGAGGACCAAAGTGACCTAATTGTTCATTCAATGACACAAATGAACTTATTGGATGCACAAGATTGGTTTAAAACCCAAATTGGACTAGAATAAACCTAGGGAGGACGAAAATGACCTAAATGTTAATCCAATGACTCAAATGAACTTATTGGATGCACAAGATTGGTTAAAAACCCTAATTGGACAAGAATACGCCTAGGGAAGACGAAAATGACCTAAATGTTAATCCAATGACTCAAATGAACTTATTGGATGCACAAGATTGGTTAAAAACCCTAAATGGATAAGAATGAGCCTAGGGAGGACCAAAAATGACCTAAATGTTAATCCAATGACAGAAATGAACATATTGGATGCACAAGATTAGTTAAAAACCTTAATTGGAAAAGCATAAGCCTAGGCAGGACGAAACTGACCTAAATGATAATTCAATGACACAAATGAACTTATTGGACGCATAAGATTGGCTAAAAACCCTAATTGGACCAGAATAAGCTTAGGGAGGACGAAAATGACCTAAATGTTAATCCAATCACACAAATAAACTTATTGGATGCACAAGATTCGTTAAAAACCCTAAATGGACAAGAATAAGCCTAGGGAGGACGAAAATGACCTAAATATTAATCCAATGACACAAACACACCTATTGGATGCACACGATTGGTTAAAAACCCTAATTGGACAAGAATAAGCCTACGGAGGACAAAAATGACCTAATTGTTCATTAAATGACACAAATGAACTTATTGGATGCACAAGATTGGTTAAAAACCCTAATTCACATAATCATCATGCAGTTCATTGAAAGCTTCTTGTAGCTCATCATATGTTGGATTAGATTGTGAACTAACCTCATTTTCTGATTCTGAATCTGTATCTGCCATGAGACACAAGTT
Source organism: Cicer arietinum (assembly GCF_000331145.2). Classification (NCBI taxonomy): domain Eukaryota; kingdom Viridiplantae; phylum Streptophyta; class Magnoliopsida; order Fabales; family Fabaceae; genus Cicer; species Cicer arietinum. Next base: position 39,654,450 of record NC_021163.2, on the reverse strand, counting down.
GACTTCTTCTTCATCAAAAGATGCAGAGGATTCATCGTTATCATTCCATGGAATATAAGCTTTTCTGGTTTTGGTGACTGGCTCCTTGCCTTTTGATTTTGTAGCTCTATTCTTGTTTTGCAATTTGTAGCATTCTGACTTTATGTGACCAGTTTTACCACATTCATAGCATGTAATGGTCTTGTTGTCAGTAGTCTTTGAGCTAGATGGTTTTCTGAATTTGTTGTCTTTCTTCTTTGAAGGCCATTTTTGTTTTTACAAGCATTATTCTAGTCCATTTTGGTTATAAAACTATGTACTTTGTCCAATAAGTACAAAAGTCTAAATGGATTTATATTTAAGGTCATTTTGGTCTTTACTAGGTTTATTCTAGTCCATTTAGGTTCTTAATCAATTTAGTTCGTCCAACAAGTGGAAAAGTTTCAATAGATTAATATTTTAGGTCATTTGTGTCTTTAGTAGCTATATTCTAGTCCATTTTGGTTCTAAAACTATATAGTTTGTCCAACAAGTTAATTGTTGATGTGTATGACCTCGTAATAATCGGAATATATCAGAATGTATCAGTTCTTTATGAAATTAAATCAATTTCATACACACAGCGGAAATTAAATTGTGGCATACAAGATTAGCAAGTTTTATTAGATTGATATGAGATTAATCAAGATGCATACAAGTCAAATTATCAGATTAAACAATATTACTTATTACAGAATATGTTTAACATGCATCTAATTTTAATCACATATACAGATATATCAAGATAGTAAATCAAAGGAGTTAAGGGTTAGAGAAGATTGCACCAAGAATTTATACTGGTTCAGTTGTCAACTTGACAACCTACATCCAGTCCTGAAAATCCAAACGGATTTCAGATTTTCTTCTCCAATAGAAAGAATCAATTACAGATTGTCCAGTTTCCTCCCCGAAACCTATCTATCTTAATGATCTCTTTCCTATTGATCACCCTCTGATCCTTGTAGATACTCAGCAATCTAACACAGAATCAAAGTCCGACTCTTTCTTGTTGAGCACTCTCACCCAAGAAAGTAGCCACCAGTTTCTAGCTGGCTTTTCTCGCTTTCGTTTTTGTTTCAAAGAATTATTACAAACAGAATACAGGAAGAACAAAAAGTAGTCTTCAATCTTGGTCAATGTGGCTTCTCACAATTCTGGATATTCAAGGATTGTTTATGAGAACCCTTGTCTTTCAAGATCACTTTTCCAGCTATCTTTTTGATTGTTGATAATCTTCTTTTTCTTTGATCTGAAAAAGTAATCTCAGTGTATTAACCAAGTGTTATTGTATATCAAGAATATTCAAAGTATATTTCAGATTGTTATTATTATCATTGTTATTATCATTATTATTGAAAGAATGATTGAAGACAGTTTATATAGTTTCTGAAAAACATATTAATCAATCGATTTACCAATCGATTTCGTAAAGTGATAAACCAGTCTAATCGATTTGCCAATCGATTATCGTGTGTCTTGTTTTTCTTGAATCTTGAAACTATATAAGCCAATCGATTTGCCAATCGATTCTTTAAACAATAATTTTCAGTAATTATGTTAAGACTGATATGAATCGATTTCGTAATCGATTGCAGATGTTATGTTCAAACTGAAACACATATCAATCGATTGCGTAATCGATTTATCAAGTCTTCATAATCGATTAACAAATACTTAAAATCGATTTGATCACACGCTCAGAGTTCACTGGGTTTTCAAAAGGTTCTGTCAATCGATTTGCCAATCGATTGTGTTTAAGTCAGTGACTCAGCTATTTTGATGTTAATCGACGTGCCAATCGATTTGTATGTATTTGTCTGAAAACGTTCTTACCTGGGATTTAGTTCAATCGATTGCAACCAAATTGAACTTGATTGAAATTTTACAACATAGGTTGTCCAATCGATTTGTATGTCACAGGAAAAGTTATTTTGCAAGTGATATTTAAGCAATCGATTTGCCAATCGATTACCCTTAAAACTGGGGTTCCACTGTGACTTGTCCAATCGATTTCTCAATCGATGTATTTCAATCAGGTTTACTTTGTGAGATGTATAATCGATTTGTCAATCGGTTACCCTCAAAACTGTGGTGCTACTGACTTGTGCAATTTTCATTTCTAATTCAGTTAGTCGATTGCCCAATCGATTATATCAACACAAACAGTTGTGTTTCCTTACACCCTTGTTATGAAATCGATTTCCCAATCGATTTGCTTCAGTCAAAAGTCAACTTTTGTTGATTTCTTGTGTTCCAAGCAACCTGTTCCAAGTGTGTAGGATTTGATTGTTGTTCCTGAAATCTTGCTCAATTCAAATATTAGATTTATCATGTATTGTATGAACATTGTTGAATTATTAATTATGTCAAAATTAGGAATCAAAGGATCAAAATCCAACAATCTCCCCCTTTTTGGCATAATTGACAATTCATACAATTGTAACTTGAGCATTTCAAAACAAAGAATAAGAATATTATTAAAAACTTTATTAATAATTATTTTGTATTAGAACAGTAAGAAGAAAAAAAACAACAGAAGATAAAGATAATGCAACTAACAAGTTATAATTTTTCTCCCCCTTTGTCAGTTAAGTCAAAAAGGCAGAAAAAATAATTTCTCCCCCTATGTTAAATAACATATGCATGAGGGTGAAATCATATAACATAGTGCATCAGAAACAATGAAGTTTATATGTATTAAGTCAAAAAATCAATCAATGCAATTAATGAGCAACTTAGATGATTAAGCCAAATGATATAACATTTAAAAAAAATTCATCATACATCACAGAATTACAGGTTAGAAGAGCAAAACAGTATGAAACCTAAGGGTCCTAAACACCTAGTGTGGGCTGGTCCTCACTATCATCTAAGGGAGAGGTTGAGACCGCTGTATTAACCTCAGCAGGTGTCTCCTCACCGTGAGTCTCAGGGTTAACTAGGGGGTTTGGGTTAGGTTCATCCGTAGCTTGTCGACCAATCTCTGCGACGTCTTCAAATGACAGTTTGATGCCGAGGTGTGTCTGAATCTCATCCACATTTTGAACAACTGAGTTCAAGGAGGCTTGCATAGTCCTTAAACTTGCTTCTACTCTGGACTGAGATTCCAACACTTTGGCATTGTGTGCCATCTGAGCTTCAATGAATTCCATTATTCTGTTCACAAAATCAGGAGTAGCAGATTCAGTGACTGGTTGAGGCTGAGGCTGAGGTTGAGGTTGAGGCTGGGCTGGTTCAACAGCAGCTTGAGGTCTTATCCATTTGCCATGTAACCGCTTCAATTGCATCTGATTCACAATTGATTCACCAAACACCAGTGTGGTTTTAGCAGATTCCTCATTTCCAAATGACACCTTGAAGATGTAACCGCTTCAATTGCATCTGATTCACAATTGATTCACCAAACACCAGGGTGGTTTTAGCAGATTCCTCATTTCCAAATGAGACCTTGAAGTGTTTGAGAATTTTAGTGATCAACTGTGGATAAGGCAGCATCAGCTTGCTTTGAGATGCTTCCAACATGTGCCTTAGCACAATCCAACACCAGCTCATCCTTAACTCTTTGGATAAGCCCCATAACAGTATGATGTCCAACTTCTGGACCACTGTATGATTTCCCGATCTTGGTACCAGCATACGCGTTAGAGCATACATCAACATCCTCTGTTGAACCTTCATTTGACCAATGGGCAGTGAAATCGATTCAACAAACCCATCGACCATCAGGTCTTTAACTGCGGTATGCCTATCAAGTGTTTCTTCCCAACCTTCATCGGCAGTGTCAGCTTCCGAGCTGCCATCAATAGATTTGCCGTAGAAAGGCAATCCAGATAAAGTTGAGAAATCATCAAAAGTCATTGCAATCCTTTTTCACTTAACTGAAGCAGTAAAGCCTTCTTCAGTCATCTTGAATGTAGAATAAAACTCCCTGATCAGCCTAGGATAGCTATCAAGTGTAGAAGACAGAAAACTCTCCAATCCATGAAACCTGAGGTGGTTCTGAAAAGTGAATTCCACAACATCAAAATATTCAAAATCCATGGTTCTAGCCTCATGAATTTTCCTTTTGCGAAAGTCTGTAGACAAAGATGGTTGTACCTCCCTTTCCTTTGGTGCAGAGACCTTCTTAGGAGGTGGAGAAGAAGAAGGCTTCTTCTTCCTTTTCTGAGTGATTACTTTCATGGCATCAGCCATGAGCTTTTCAGTAGGGGGCTCTTTGCGTTTCTTCGACTTTTCCTAGATTGGGGCAGGAGCTTTTCCTTTATCTTTTGCAAGTATTTTGTGAGTTGGGATGGGTACTCTTTTTGTCAAAGTTGGAGGTGGTGATGGTGTTTCACTGGTGGAAGAAGATGATGGAGATGGAGTGCGTGCTTGAGTTTGTTTTACACGGGCCATTTCAACAATTTGGTGTAGATTCGAAGTAGGTAGAATGTAAAATGCAGATTCAAACAAATGCAGAGACAGAAGAATGAAGAACACAAGAGAAAAGCAGAGAAA
>NC_021163.2:39646849-39649435 GCF_000331145.2 Cicer arietinum | reverse complement strand
ATGATAATCCAATGACACAAATGAACTTATTGGATGCACAAGATTGGCTAAAAACCATAATTGAACAAGAATAAGCTTAGGGGGGACGAAAATGACCTAAATGTTAATCCAATTACACAAATGAACTAATTGGATGCACAAGATTCGTTAAAAACCCTAAATTGACAAGAATAAGACTAGGAAGGACGAAAATGACCGAAATATTAATCCAATGACACAAACACACCTATTGGATGCACACGATTGGTTAAAAACCCTAATTGGACAAGAATAAGCCTAGGGAGGACGAAAATGACCTAAATGTTAATCCAATGACACAAACACACCTATTGGATGCACAAGATTGGTTAAAAACCCTAATTGGACAAGAATACGCCTAGGGAAGACGAAAATGACCTAAATGTTAATCCAATGACTCAAATGAACTTCTTGGATGCACAAGATTGGTTAAAAACCCTAAATGGACAAGAATAAGCCTAGGGAGGACCAAAAATGACCTAAATGTTAATCCAACGACACAAATGAACATATTGGATGCACAAGATTAGTTAAAAACCCTAATTGGAAAATTATAAGCCTAGGGAGGACGAAACTGACCTAAATGATAATTCAATGACACAATTGAACTTATTGGACACACAAGATTGGCTAAAAACCCTAATTGGACAAGAATAAGCTTAGGGAGGACGAAAATGACCTAAATGTTAATCCAATCAAACAAATAAACTTATTGGATGCACAAGATTCGTTAAAAACCCTAAATGGAGAAGAATAAGCCTAGGGAGGACGAAAATGACCTAAATATTAATCCAATGACACAAACACACCTATTGGATGCACACGATTGGTTAAAAACCCTAAATGGAGAAGAATAAGCCTAGGGAGGACGAGAATGACCTAAATGTTCATCCAATGACAAAACCAGACTTATTGGATGCACAAGATAGGTTAAAAACCCTAATTAACCAAGAAAAAGCGTACAGAGGTAGAAAATGACCTAAATGTTCAGCAAACGACACAAACACATCTATTGGATGTACAAGTTTCGTTAAAACCCCTAATTGGACAAGAACAAGCCTAGGGAGGACGAAAATGACCAAAATAATCATACAATGGCACAAATACACCTATTGGATGCACAAGATTGGTTAAAAACCCTTATTGGATAGAATAAGCCTAGGGAGGACGAAAATGACCTAATTGTTCATTCAATGACACAAAAGAACTTATTGGATGCACAAGATTTGTTAAAGACCCTAATTGGACAAGAATAAGCCAAGGGAGGACGAAAATGACCTAAATGTTCATCCAATGACACAGAACTTCTTGGATGCACAAGATTTGTTAAAGACCCTAATTGGACAAGAATAAGCCAAGGGAGGACGAAAATGACCTAATTGTTCATTCAATGACACAAAAGAACTTATTGGATGCAAAAGATTGGTTAAAAACCCTAATTGAACAAGAATAAGCCTAATGAGGGTGAAAATGACATAAATGTTCATCCAATGATACAAACACGCCTATTGGATGCACAAGATTGGTTAAAAACCCTAATTGGACAAGAATAAGCCTTGGGAGGACGAAAATGACCTAAATGTTAATCCAATGACACAAATGAACTTATTGGATGCACAAGATTTGTTAAAGACCCTAATTGGACAAGAATAAGCCAAGGGAGGACGAAAATGACTTAAATGTTATTCCAATGACACAAATGAACTTATTGGATGCACAAGATTGGTTAAAAACCCTAATTGAACAAGAATAAGCCTACGGAGGATGAAAATGACATAAATGTGCATCCAATGACACAAACACACCTATTGGATGCACAAGATTGGTTAAAAACCGTAATTGGACTAGAATAAACCTAAGGAGGACGAAAATGACCTAAATGTTCATCCAATGACACAAACACACCTATTGGATGCACAAGATTGGTTAAAAACCCAAGTTGGACAAGAATAAGCCTAGGGAGGACGAAAATAACCTAAATGTTAATCCAATGACTTATATGAACTTATTGGATGCACAAGATTGGTTAAAAACCCTAATTGGACAAGAATAATCCTAGGGTGGACCAAAATGACCTAAATGTAAATTCAATGACACAAATGAACATATTGGATGCACAAGATTGGTTAAAAACCCTAATTGGACAAGAATAAGCCTAGGGAGGACGAAAATGACCTAAATGATAATCCACTGACACAAACACACCTATTGGAAGGACAATATTGGTTAAAAACCCTAATTGGACAAGAATAAGCCTAAGGAGGACGAGCATGACCTAAATGTTAATCCAATAACCCAAATGAACTTATTGAATGCACAAGATTGGTTAAAAACGCTCATTTGACTAGAATAAGCCTAAGGAGGAAGAAAATGACTTAAATGTTAATCCAATGACACAAATGAACTTATTGGATGCAAAGAATGGTTAAAAACCCTAATTGGACAAGAATAAGCCTAGGGAGGACGAAAATGACCTAAATTTTTATCCAATTACACAAACACACCTATTGGATGCACAAAATTGGTTAAAAACCCTTACTGGAAAAGAATAAGCCTAGGGAGGATGAA
>NC_021163.2:39642401-39645971 GCF_000331145.2 Cicer arietinum | reverse complement strand
ACAAACACATCTATTGGATGCACAAGATTCGTTAAAACCCCTAATTGGACAAGAATAAGCCTAGGGAGGACGAAAATGACCAAAATATTCATACAATGGCACAAATACACCTATTGGATGCACAAGATTGGTTAAAAACCCTAATTGGATAGAATCATCCTAGGGACGACGAAAATGACCTAATTATTCATTCAATGACACAAAAGAACTTATTGGATGCAAAAGATTGTTTAAAAATCCTAATTGAACAAGAATAAGCCTGGGGAAGACGAAAATGACAGAAATGTTCATCCAATAATACAAACACATGTATTAGATGCACAAGATTGGTTAAAAACCCTAATTGGACTAGCATAAACCTACGGAGGATGAAAATTATCTAAATGTTCATCCAATGACACAAACACACCTATTGGATGCACAAGATTGGTTAAAAACCCTAATTGGACTAGAATAAACCTAGGGAGGAAGAAAATGACCTAAATGTTCATCCAATGACACAACCACACCTATTGGATGCACAAGATTGGTTAAAAACCCTAATTGGACTAGAATAAACCTAGGGAGGAAGAAAATGACCTAAATGTTCATCCAATGACACAACCACACCTATTGGATGCACAAGATTGGTTAAAAACCCTAATTGGACTAGAATAAACCTAGGGAGGAAGAAAATGACCTAAATGTTCATCCAATGACACAACCACACCTATTGGATGCACAAGATTGTTTAAAAACAGTAATTGGAGAAGAATAAGCCTAAGGAGGACGATAATGAGCTAAATTTTGATCCAATGACACAAATGAACATATTGGATGCAGAAGATTGGTTAAAAACCCTAATTGGACAAGAATAAGCCTGAGGAGGACGAAAATGACCTAATTGTTCATTCAATGACACCAAAGAACTTATTGGATGTAAAAGATTGGTTAAAAACCCTAATTGGACAAGAATAAGCCTACGGAGGACGAAAATGACGTAAATGTTCATCCAATGACACAAACACACCTATTGGATGCACAAGATTGGTTAAAAACCCTAATTGGACAAGAATAAGCCTAGGGAGGGCGAAAATGACCTAATTTTTCATTCAATGACACAAATGAACTTATTGGATGCACAAGATTGGTTAAAAACCTTAATTCAACAAGAAAAAGCGTACCGAGGACGATAATGACCTAAATGTTCATCCTATGACACAAACACACCTATTGGATGCACAAGATTGGTTAAAAACCCTAATTGGACTAGAATAAACCTAGGGAGGAAGAAAATGACCTAAATGTTCATCCAATGACACAACCACACCTATTGGATGCACAAGATTGTTTAAAAACAGTAATTGGAGAAGAATAAGCCTAAGGAGGACGATAATGAGCTAAATTTTGATCCAATGACACAAATGAACATATTGGATGCAGAAGATTGGTTAAAAACCCTAATTGGACAAGAATAAGCCTGAGGAGGACGAAAATGACCTAATTGTTCATTCAATGACACCAAAGAACTTATTGGATGTAAAAGATTGGTTAAAAACCCTAATTGGACAAGAATAAGCCTACGGAGGACGAAAATGACGTAAATGTTCATCCAATGACACAAACACACCTATTGGATGCACAAGACTGGTTAAAAACCCTAATTGGACAAGAGTAAGCCTGGGGAGCACGAAAATGACCTAAAAGTTAATCCAATGAGACAAATGAACTTATTGGACAAGAATAAGCCTAGGGAGGACGAACTTGACCTAATTGTTCATTCAATGACACAAAAGAACTTATTGGATGCACAAGAATTGTTAAAAACCGTAATTGAACAAGAATAAGCTACGGAGGACGAAAATGACATAAATGTGCATCCAATGACACAAACACACCTGTTGGATGCACAAGATTGGTTAAAAACCCTAATTGGACTAGAATAAACCTAGGGAGGACGAAAATGACCTAAATGTTCATCCAATGACACAAACACACCTATTCGTTGCACAAGATTGGTTAAAAACCCTAATTGGACTAGAATAAACCTAGGGAGGACGAAAATGACCTAAATGTTCATCCAATGACACAAACAGACCTATTGGATGGACAAGATTGTTTAAAAAATGTAATTGGACAAGAATAAACCTAAGGAGGACGATAATGACCTAAATGTTGATCCAATGACACAAATGAACATATTGGATGCAGAAGATTTGTTAAAAACCCTAATTGGACAAGAAAAAGCCTAGGGACGATGAAAATGACCTAAATGTTAATCCAATAACACAAATGAACTTATTGGATGCACAAGATTGGTTAAAATCCCTAATTGGACAAGAATAAGCCTAGGGAGGACGAAAATGACCTAAATGTTGATCCAATGACACAAACACACTTATTGGAGGCGCAAGATTGGTTAAAATCCCTAATTGGACAAGAATAAGCCTAGGGAGGACGAAAATGACCTAAATGTTGATCCAATGACACAAACACACTTATTGGAGGCGCAAGATTGGTTAAAATCCCTAATTGGACAAGAATAAGCCTAGGGAGGACGAAAATGACCTAATTGTTCATTCAATGACACAAATGAACTTATTGGATGCACAAGATTGGTTAAAAACCCTAATTAAAAAAGAATAAGCCTAGGGGGGAGAAACATTACCTAAATGTTAATCCAATGACACAAATGAACATATAGGATGCACAAGATTGGTTAAAATCCCTAATTGGACAAGAATAAGCCTAGGGAGGACGAAAATAACCAAAATAATCATCCAATGACACAAATACACCTATTGGATGCACAAGATTGGTTAAAAACCCTAATTGGATAGAATAAGCCTAGGGAGGACGAAATTGACCTAATTGTTCATTCAATGACACAAAGAACTTATTTAATGCAAAAGATTGGTTAAAAACCCTAATTGAACAAGAATATGCCAAAGGAGGACGAAAATGACATAAATGTTCATCCAATGATACAAACACGCCTATTAGATGCACAAGATTGGTTAAAAACCCAAATTGGACAAGAATAAGCCTAGGGAGGACGAAAATGACCTAAATGTTCATCCAATGATACAAACACGCCTATTAGATGCACAAGATTGGTTAAAAACCCTAATTGGACAAGAATAAGCCTAGGGAGGACGAAAATGACCTAAATGTTCATCCAATGATACAAACACGCCTATTAGATGCACAAGATTGGTTAAAAACCCTAATTGGACAAGAATAAGCCTAGGGAGGACGAAAATGACCTAAATGTTATTCCAATGACACAAACGACCTTATTGGATGCACAAGATTCATTAAAAACCCTAGTTGGACAAGAGTAAGCCTACGGAGCACGTAAATGACCTAAATGTTAATCCAATAAGACAAATGAACTTATTGGATGCACAAGATTGGTTAAAAACCCTAATTGGACAAGAATTAGCCTAGGGAGGAAGAAAATGACTTAAATGTTCATCCAATGACACAAACACACCTATTGGATGGACAAGATTGTTTAAAAACCGTAATTGGACAAGAATAAGCCTAAGGAGGACGATAATGACCTAAATGTTGATCCAATGACACAAC
>NC_021163.2:39640614-39642386 GCF_000331145.2 Cicer arietinum | reverse complement strand
AAGATTGGTTAAAAACCCTAATTGGACAAGAATAAGCCTAGGGAGGACGAAAATGACCTAATTGTTCATTCAATGACACAAATGAACTTATTGGATGCACAAGATTGGTTAAAAACCCTAATTAAAAAAGAATAAGCCTAGGGGGGAGAAAAATGACCTAAATGTTAATCCAATGACACAAATGAACATATAGGATGCACAAGATTGGTTAAAATCCCTAATTGGACAAGAATAAGCCTAGGGAGGACGAAAATGAGCAAAATAATCATCCAATGACACAAATACACCTATTTGATGCACAAGATTGGTTAAAAACCCTAATTGGATAGAATAAGCCTATGGAGGACGAAAATGAACTAATTGTTCATTCAATGACACAAAAGAACTTATTGGATGCAAAAGATTGGTTAAAAACCCTAATTGAACAAGAATAAGCCTAGGGAGGACGAAAATGACCTAAATGTTAATCCAATGACTCAAATGAACTTATTGGATGCACAAGATTGGTTAAAAACCCTAATTGAACAAGAATAAGCCTAGGGAGGACGAAAATGACCTAAATGTTAATCCAATGACTCAAATGAACTTATTGGATGCACAAGATTGGTTAAAAACCCTAATTGAACAAGAATAAGCCTAGGGAGGACGAAAATGACCTAAATGTTAATCCAATGACTCAAATGAACTTATTGGATGCACAAGATTGGTTAAAAACCCTAATTGGACAAGAATAAGCCTAGGGAGGACGAAAATGACCTAAATGTTAATCCAATGACTCAAATGAACTTATTGGATGCACAAGATTGGTTAAAAACCCTAATTGGACAAGAATAAGCCTAGGGAGGACCAAAGTGACCTAATTGTTCATTCAATGACACAAATGAACTTATTGGATGCACAAGATTGGTTAAAAACCCTAATTAAAAAAGAATAAGCCTAAGGGGGAGAAAAATGACCTAAATGTTAATCCAATGACACAAATGAACATATAGGATGCGCAAGATTGGTTAAAATCCCTAATTGGACAAGAATAAGCCTAGGGAGGACGAAAATGACCAAAATAATCATCCAATGACACAAATACACCTATTGGATGCACAAGATTGGTTAAAATCTCTAATTGGACAAGAATAAGCCTAGGGAGGACGAAAATGACCTAATTGTTCATTCAATGACACAAATGAACATATAGGATGCGCAAGATTGGTTAAAATCTCTAATTGGACAAGAATAAGCCTAGGGAGGACGAAAATGACCTAATTGTTCATTCAATGACACAAATGAACATATAGGATGCGCAAGATTGGTTAAAATCTCTAATTGGACAAGAATAAGCCTAGGGAGGACGAAAATGACCAAAATAATCATCCAATGACACAAATACACCTATTGGATGCACAAGATTCATTAAAAACCCTAATTGGACAAGAGTAAGCCTAGGGAGCACGTAAATGACCTAAATGTTAATCCAATAAGACACATGAACTTATTGGATGCACAAGATTGGTTAAAAACCCTAATTGGACAAGAATTAGCCTAGGGAGGAAGAAAATGACCTAAATTTTCATCCAATGACACAAACACACCTATTGGATGGACAAGATTGTTTAAAAACCGTAATTGGACAAGAATAAGCCTAAGGAGGACGAAAATGACCTAATTGTTCATTCAATGACACAAAATAACTTATTAGATGCACAAGATTGGTTAAAATCCCTAATTGAACAAGAATAAGCCTATGGAGGACGAAAATGACATAAATGTTCATCCAA
>NC_021163.2:39639475-39640502 GCF_000331145.2 Cicer arietinum | reverse complement strand
ATGAACTTATTGGATGCACAAGATTGGTTAAAAACCTAATTGGACAAGAATAAGCCTAGGGAGGACCAAAGTGACCTAATTGTTCATTCAATGACACAAATGAACTTATTGGATGCACAAGATTGGTTAAAAACCCTAATTGAACTAGAATAAGCCTACGGAGGACGAAAATGACATAAATGTGCATCCAATGACACAAACACACATATTGGATGCACAAGATTGGTTAAAAACCCAAATTGGACTAGAATAAACATAGGGAGGTAGAAAATGACCTAAATGTTAATCCAATGACACAAACACACCTATTGGATGCATAAGATTGGTTAAAAACCCTAATTGGAAAAGCATAAGCCTAGGGAGGACCAAAGTGACCTAATTGTTCATTCAATGACACAAATGAACTTAGTGGATGCACAAGATTGGCTAAAAACCCTAATTGGAAAAGCATAAGCCTAGGGAGGACCAAAGTGACCTAATTGTTCATTCAATGACACAAATGAACTTAGTGGATGCACAAGATTGGCTAAAAACCCTAATTGGAAAAGCATAAGCCTAGGGAGGACCAAAGTGACCTAATTGTTCATTCAATGACACAAATGAACTTAGTGGATGCACAAGATTGGCTAAAAACCCTAATTGGAAAAGCATAAGCCTAGGGAGGACCAAAGTGACCTAATTGTTCATTCAATGACACAAATGAACTTAGTGGATGCACAAGATTGGCTAAAAACCCTAATTGGAAAAGCATAAGCCTAGGGAGGACCAAAGTGACCTAATTGTTCATTCAATGACACAAACACACCTATTGGATGCACACGATTGGTTAAAAACCCTAATTGGACAAGAATAAACCTAGGGAGGACTAAAATGACCTAATTGTTCATTAAATGACACAGATGAACTTATTGGATGGACAAGATTGGTTAAAAACCCTAATTAACCAAGAAAAAGCGTACAGAGGTAGAAAATGACCTAAATGTTCAGCAAACGACACAAACACATCTATTGGATGCACAAGTTTCGT
>NC_021163.2:39625653-39625998 GCF_000331145.2 Cicer arietinum | reverse complement strand
TGAACAAGAATAAGCCTACGGAGGACGAAAATGACATAAATGTTCATCCAATGACACAAACATGCCTATTGGATGCACAAGATTGGTTAAAAACCCTAATTGGACAAGAATAAGCCTAGGGAGGACGAAAATGACCTAAATGTTAATCCAATGACACAAATGACCTTATTGGATGCACAAGATTCATTAAAATCCCTAATTGGACAAGAGTAAGCCTAGGGAGCACGTAAATGACCTAAATGTTAATCCAATGAGACAAATGAACTTATTGGATGCACAAGATTGGTTAAAAACCATAATTGGACAAGAATAAGCCTAGGGAGGACGAAAATGACCTAATTGTTC
>NC_021163.2:39625209-39625458 GCF_000331145.2 Cicer arietinum | reverse complement strand
CCAATGACTCAAATGAACTTATTGGATGCACAAGATTGGTTAAAAACCGTAATTGAACAAGAATAAGCCTACGGAGGACGAAAATGACCTAATTGTTCATTCAATGACACAAATGAACTTATTGGATGCACAAGATTGGTTCAAAACCCTAATTAACCAAGAAAAAGCGTACAGAGGTAGAAAATAACCTAAATGTTCAGCCAACGACACAAACACATCTATTGGATGCACAAGTTTCGTTAAAACCCC
>NC_021163.2:39624175-39624709 GCF_000331145.2 Cicer arietinum | reverse complement strand
AAATAAGCCTACAGAGGACGAAAATGACATAAATGTGCATCCAATGACACAAACACACATAATGGATGCACAAGATTGGTTAAAAACCCAAATTGGACTAGAATAAACCTAGGGAGGACAAAAATGACCTAAATGTTAATCCAATGATACAAACACACCTATTGGATGCACAAGATTGGATAAAAACCTTATTGGACAAGAATACGCCTAGGGAAGACGAAAATGACCTAAATGTTAATCCAATGACTCAAATGAACTTATTGGATAAACAAGATTGGTTAAAAACCCTAAACGGACAAGAATAAGCCTAGGGAGGACAAAAAATGACCTAAATGTTAATCCAATGACACAAATGAACATATTGGATGCACAAGATTAGTTAAAAACCCTTATTGGAAATGCATAAGCCAAGGGAGGACGAAACTGACCTAAATGATAATTCAATGACACAAATGAACTTATTGGATGCACAAGATTGGCTAAAAACCCTACTTGGACAAGAATAAGCCTAGGGAGGACGAAAATGACCTAAAT
>NC_021163.2:39608143-39623595 GCF_000331145.2 Cicer arietinum | reverse complement strand
GGACAAGAATAAGCCTAGGGAAGACGAAAATGACCTAAATATTCATCCAACGACACAAACACACCTATTGGATGCACAAGATTGGTTAAAAACCCTAATTGGACAAGAATAAGCCTAGGGAGGGAAAAAATCACCTAATTGTTCATTCAATGACACAAATGAAATTTTTGGATGCACAAGATTGGTTAAAAACCTTAATTCAACAAGAAAAAACGTACCGAGGACGATAATGACCTAAATGTTCATCCAATGACACAAACACACCTATTGGATGCACAAGATTGGTTAAAAACCCTAATTGGACTAGAATAAACCCAGGGAGGGCGAAAAGGACCTAAATGTTCATCCAATGACACAAATACACCTATTGGATGCACAAGATTGTTTAAAAACCGTAATTGGACAAGAATAAGCCTAGGGAGGACGAAAATGACCTAAATGTTCTTCCAATGACACAAACACACCTATTGGATGCCCAAGATTGGTTAAAAACCCTAATGGGACTAGAGTAAACCTAGGGAGGACGAAAATGACCTAAATGTTCTTCCAATGACACAAACACACCTATTGGATGCCCAAGATTGGTTAAAAACCCTAATGGGACTAGAGTAAACCTAGGGAGGACGAAAATGACCTAAATGTTCTTCCAATGACACAAACACACCTATTGGATGCCCAAGATTGGTTAAAAACCCTAATGGGACTAGAGTAAACCTAGGGAGGACGAAAATGACCTAAATGTTCTTCCAATGACACAAACACACCTATTGGATGCCCAAGATTGGTTAAAAACCCTAATGGGACTAGAGTAAACCTAGGGAGGACGAAAATGACCTAAATGTTCTTCCAATGACACAAACACACCTATTGGATGCCCAAGATTGGTTAAAAACCCTAATGGGACTAGAGTAAACCTAGGGAGGACGAAAATGACCTAAATGTTCTTCCAATGACACAAACACACCTATTGGATGCCCAAGATTGGTTAAAAACCCTAATGGGACTAGAGTAAACCTAGGGAGGACGAAAATGACCTAAATGTTCTTCCAATGACACAAACACACCTATTGGATGCCCAAGATTGGTTAAAAACCCTAATGGGACTAGAGTAAACCTAGGGAGGACGAAAATGACCTAAATGTTCTTCCAATGACACAAACACACCTATTGGATGCCCAAGATTGGTTAAAAACCCTAATGGGACTAGAGTAAACCTAGGGAGGACGAAAATGACCTAATTGTTCATTCAATGACACAAAAGAACTTATTGGATGCACAAGATTGGTTAAAAAACCCTAATTGGACAAGAATAAGCCTACAGAGGACGAAAATGACATAAATGTTAATCCAATGACTCAAATGAACTTATTGGATGCAAAAGATTGGTTAAAAACCCTAATTGGACAAGAATAAGCCTAGGGAGGACGAAAATGACCTAAATGTTCATCCAATGACACAAATGAACATATTGGATGCACAAGATTAGTTAAAAACCCTAATTGGACAAGAATAAGCCTAGGGAGGACGAAAATGACCTAAATGTTCATCCAATGACACAAATGAACATATTGGATGCACAAGATTAGTTAAAAACCCTAATTGGACAAGAATAAGCCTAGGGAGGACGAAAATGACCTAAATGTTCATCCAATGACACAAATGAACATATTGGATGCACAAGATTAGTTAAAAACCCTAATTGGACAAGAATAAGCCTAGGGAGGACGAAAATGACCTAAATGTTCATCCAATGACACAAATGAACATATTGGATGCACAAGATTAGTTAAAAACCCTAATTGGACAAGAATAAGCCTAGGGAGGACGAAAATGACCTAAATGTTCATCCAATGACACAAATGAACATATTGGATGCACAAGATTAGTTAAAAACCCTAATTGGACAAGAATAAGCCTAGGGAGGACGAAAATGACCTAAATTTTCATCCAATGACACAAATGAACATATTGGATGCACAAGATTGGTTAAAATCCCTAATTGGAGAAGAATAAGCTTAGGGAGGACGAAAATGAACAAAATATTCATCCAATGACACAAATACACCTTTTGGATGCACAAGATTGGTTAAAAACCCTAATTGGATAGAATAAGCCTAGGGAGGACGAAAATGACCTAAATTTTCATCCAATGACACAAATGAACATATTGGATGCACAAGATTGGTTAAAAATCCTAATTGGACAAGAATAAGCCTAGGGAGGACGAAAATGACCTAAATTTTCATCCAATGACACAAATGAACATATTGGATGCACAAGATTGGTTAAAAATCCTAATTGGACAAGAATAAGCCTAGGGAGGACGAAAATGATCTAAATGTTAATCCAATGACACAAATGACCTTATTGGATGCACAAGATTCATTAAAAACCCTATATGGACAAGAGTAAGCCTAGGGAGCATGAAAATGACCTAAATGTTAATCCAATGAGACAAACGAACTTATTGGACAAGAATAAGCCTAGGGAGGACGAAAATGACGTAATTGTTCATTCAATGACACAAAAGAACTTATTGGATGCACAAGAATTGTTAAAAACCCTAAGTGAACAAGAGTAGCCTACAGAGGATGAAAATGACATAAATGTGCATCCAATGACACAAACACACTTATTGGATGCAAAAGATTGGATAAAAACCCTAATTGGACTAGAATAAACCTAGGGAGGACGAAAATGACCTAAATGTTCATCCAATGACACAAACACACCTATTGGATGCACAAGATTGGTTAAAAACCCTAATTGGACAAGAATAAGCCTAGGGAGGACGAAAATGACCTAAATGTTCATCCAATGACACAAACACACCTATTGGATGCACAAGATTGGTTAAAAACCCTAATTGGACAAGAATAAGCCTAGGGAGGACGAAAATGACCTAAATGTTAATCCAATGACACAAATGACCTTATTGGATGCACAAGATTCATTAAAAACCCTAATTGGATAAGAGTAAGCCTAGGGTGTTGGACTTTAGTCCTTTGAATCCTAATTTTGATATAATTAACAAATGAACAATGTTCATACACTACATGATAAATCTAATATTTGAATTGAGCAAGATTTCAGGAACAACAATCCAATCCTACACACTTGGAACATGTTGCTTGTAACACAAGAAATCAACAAAAGTTGATTTTTGACTGAAGTAAATCGATTGGGAAATCGATTTCATAACAAGGGTGTAAGGAAACACAACTGTTTGTGTTGGTATAATCGATTGGGCAATCGACTGACTAAATTAGAAATGAAAACTGCACAAGTCAGTAGCACCCTGTTTTACAGGCTAATCGATTGACAAATCGATTATACATTTCACAAAGTAAACCTGATTGAAATAAATCGATTGGGAAATCGATTGTACAAGTCACAGTGACACCCCAGTTTTGAGGGTAATCGATTGGCAAATCGATTGCTTAAATATCATTTGCAAAATAACTTTCCCTGTGACAAACACAATCGATTGGACAATCTATTGTGTGAAATTTCAATCAACATAAGTTTGGTTTCAATCGATTGGGAAATCGATTGAACTAAACCCCAGGTAAGAACGTTTTCAGACAAATACATACAAATCGATTGGCACGTCGATTAACATCAAAATAGCTGAGCCACTGACTTAAACACAATCGATTGAAAGATCTTTTGAAATCTCAGTGAACTCTGAGCTTATGGCCAAATCGATTCTAAGTATTTGTTAATCGATTATGAAGACTTAATAAATCGATTACGAAATCGATTGATATGTGTTTCAGTTTGAACATAACATCTGCAATCGATTACGAAATCGATGCATATCAGTCTTAACATAATCACTGAAAAATGTTGTTTAAAGAATCGATTGGTAAATCGATTGGCTTATATAGTTTCAAGATTCAAGAAAAACAAGACACACGATAATCGATTGGCAAATCGATTAGACTGGTTTATCACTTTACGAAATCGATTGGTAAATCGATTGATTAATATGTTTTTCAGAAACTATATAAACTGTCTTCAATCATTCTTTCAAACAATAATAACAATCTGAAATACACTTTGAATATTCTTGATATACAAAAGAACTATCAATAACACTTGGTTAATACACTGAGATTACTTTTTCAGATCACAGCAAAAGAGATTATCAACAATCAATGAGATAGCTGGAAAAGTGATCTTGAAAGACAAGGGTTCTCATAAACAATCTTTGAATATCCAAAATTGTGAGAAGCCACATTGACCAAGATTGAAGACTACTTTTTGTTCTTCCTTAATTCTGTTTGTAATGATAAACACTTTGAATATTCTTGATATACAAAAGAACTCTCAATAACACTTGGTTAACACACTGAGATTGCTTTTTCAGATCACAGCCAAAGAGATTATCAACAATCAATAAGAGAGCTGGAAAAGTGATCTTGAAAGACAAGGTTCTCATGAACAATCCTTGAATATCCAGAATCGTGAGAAGTCACATTGACCAAGATTGAAGACTACTTTTTGTTCTTCCTTTATTCTGTTTGTAATAATACTTTGAAAAGAAACGAAAGCGAGAAAAGCCAGCTTGAAACTGGTGGCTACTTTCTTGGGTGAGAGTGCTCAACAAGAAAGAGTCGTACTTTGATTCTGTGTTAGATTGCTGAGTATCTACAAGGATCAGAGGGTGATCAATAGGAAAGAGATCATTAAGATAGATAGGTTTCGGGGATGAAACAGGACAATCTGTAATTGATTCTTTCTATTGGAGAAAAAATCTGAAATCCGTTTGGATTTTCAGGACCGGATGTAGGTTGTCAAGTTGACAACTGAACCAGTATAAATTCTTGGTGCAATCTTCTCTAACCCTTAACTCCTTTAATTTTCTATCTTGAAATATTTGTCTATGTGATTAATATTAGATGCATGTTAAACATATTCAGTGATAAGTAATATTGTTTAATCTGGTAATTTGACTTGTATGCATCTTGGTTAATCTCATATCAATCTAATAGAACTTGCTAATCTTGTATGCCACAATTTAAATTCCGCTGTGTGTATGAAATTAATTTAATTTCTTAAAGAACTGATACATTCCGATACACGTAAATGACCTAAATGTTAATCCAATGAGACAAATGAACTTATTGGATGCACAAGATTGGTTAAAAACCCTAATTGAACAAGAATAAGCCTACGGAGGACGAAAATGACATAAATGTTCATCCAATGACACAAACACGCCTATTGGATGCACAAGATTGGTTAAAAACCCTAATTGGATAGAATAAGCCTAGCGAGGACGAAAATGACCTAATTGTTCATTTAATGACACAAAAGAACTTATTGGATGCAAAAGATTGGTTAAAAACCCTAATTGAACAAGAATAAGCCTACGGAGGACGAAAATGACATAAATGTTCATCCAATGACACAAACACGCCTATTGGATGCACAAGATTGGTTAAAAACCCTAATTGAACAAGAATAAGCCTACGGAGGACGAAAATGACATAAATGTTCATCCAATGACACAAACACGCCTATTGGATGCACAAGATTGGTTAAAAACCCTAATTGGACAAGAATAAGCCTAGGGAGGACGAAAATGACCTAAATGTTAATCCAATGACACAAATGACCTTATTGGAAGCACAAGATACATTAAAAACACTAATTGGACAAGAGTAAGCCTAGGGAGCACGTAAATGACCTAAATGTTAATCCAATGAGACAAATGAACTTATTGGATGCACAAGATTGGTTAAAAACCCTAATTGGATAGAATAAGCCTAGGGAGGACGAAAATGACCAAAATAATCATCCAATGACACAAATACACCTATTGGATGCACAAGATTGGTTAAAAACCCTAATTGGATAGAATAAGCCTAGGGAGGACGAAAATGACCAAAATAATCATCCAATGACACAAATACACCTATTGGATGCACAAGATTGGTTAAAAACCCTAATTGGACAAGAATAAGCTTAGGGAGGACGAAATTGACGTAATTGTACATCCAATGACACAAATGAACATATTGGATGTAGAAGATTGGTTAAAAACCCTAATTGGACCAGAATAAGCCTAGGGAGGATGAAAATGACCTAAATGTTAATCCAATAACACAAATGAACTTATTGGATGCACAAGATTGGTTAAAAATCCTAATTGAACAAGATTAAGCCTACGGAGGACGAAAATGACATAAATGTGCATCCAATGACACAAACACACATATTGGATGCACAAGATTGGTTTAAAACCCAAATTGGACTAGAATAACCCTAGGGAGGACGAAAATGACCTAAATGTTAATCCAATGACACAAACACACCTATTGGATGAACAAGATTGGTTAAAAACCCTAATTGGACAAGAATAAGCCTACGGAGGACGAAAATGACCTAAATGTTAATCCAATGACACAAACACACCTATTGGATGAACAAGATTGGTTAAAAACCCTAATTGGACAAGAATAAGCCTACGGAGGACGAAAATGACCTAAATGTTAATCCAATGACACAAACACACCTATTGGATGAACAAGATTGGTTAAAAACCCTAATTGGACAAGAATACGCCTAGGGAAGACGAAAATGACATTAATGTTAATCCAATGACTCAAACGAACTTATTGGATGCACAAGATTGGTTAAAAACCCTAAATGGACATGAATAAGCCTATGGAGGACATAATATGAGCTAAATGTTAATCCAATGACACAAATGAACATATTGGATGCACAAGATTAGTTAAAAACCCTAATTGGAAAAGCATAAGCCTAGGGAGGACGAAACTGACCTAAATGATAATTCAATGACACAAATGAACTTATTGGATGCACAAGATTGGTTAAAAACCCTAATTGGACAAGAATAAGTGTAGGAAGGACGAAAATGACCTAAATGTTCATCCAATGACACAAACACACCTATTGGATGCACACGATTGGTTAAAAACCCTAATTGGACAAGAATAAGTGTAGGAAGGACGAAAATGACCTAAATGTTCATCCAATGACACAAACACACCTATTGGATGCACACGATTGGTTAAAAACCCTAATTGGACAAGAATAATCCTAGGGAGGACAAAAGTGACCTAATTGTTCATTAAATGACACAAATGAACTTATTGGATGCACAAGATTGGTTAAAAATCCTAATTAACCAAGAAAAAGCGTACAGAGGTAGAAAATGACCTAAATGTTTAGCCAACGACACAAACACATCTATTAGATGCACACGTTTCGTTAAACCCTAATTGGACAAAAATAATCTAAATGTTCATCCAATGACACAAACACACCTATTGGATGCACAAGATTGGTGAAAAACCCTAATTGGACTAGAATAAACCTAGGGAGGAAGAAAATGACCTAAATGTTCATCCAATGACACAAAAGAACTTATTGGATGCAAAAGATTGGTTAAAAACCCTAATTCAACAGGAATAAGCCTACGAAAGACGAAAATGACATAAATGTACATCCAATGATACAAACACACCTATTGGATGCACAAGATTGGATAAAAACCCTAATTGGACTAGCATAAACCTAAGGAGGACAAAAATAATCTAAATGTTCATCCAATGACACAAACACACCTATTGGATGCACAAGATTGGTGAAAAACCCTAATTGGACTAGAATAAGCCTACGGAGGACTAAAATGACATAAATGTGCATCCAATGACACAAACACACCTATTGGATGCACAAGATTGGTTAACAACCCTAATTGGACAAGAATAAGCCTACGGAGGACGAATATGACATAAATGTGCATCCAATGACACAAACACACCTATTGGATGCACAAGATTGGTTAACAACCCTAATTGGACAAGAATAAGCCTACGGAGGACGAATATGACATAAATGTGCATCCAATGACACAAACACACCTATTGGATGCACAAGATTGGTTAACAACCCTAATTGGACAAGAATAAGCCTACGGAGGACGAATATGACATAAATGTGCATCCAATGACACAAACACACCTATTGGATGCACAAGATTGGTTAACAACCCTAATTGGACAAGAATAAGCCTACGGAGGACGAATATGACATAAATGTGCATCCAATGACACAAACACACCTATTGGATGCACAAGATTGGATAAAAACCCTAATTGGACTAGCATAAACCTAAGGAGGACAAAAATAATCTAAATGTTCATCCAATGACACAAATGAACTCATTGGCTGCACAAGATTGGTTAAAAATCCTAATTGAACAAGAATAAGCCTATGGAGGACGAAAATGACATAAATGTTCAGCCAAGGACACAAACACACCTATTGGATGCCCAAGATTGGTTAAAAACCCTAATTGGACAAGAATAAGCCTAGGGAGGACGAAAATGACCTAAATGTTAATCCAATGACTCAAATGAACTTATTGGATGCACAAGATTGGTTAAAAAGCTAATTGGACAAGAATAAGCCTAGGGAGGACCAAAGTGACCTAATTGTTCATTCAATGACACAAATGAACTTAATGGATGCACAAGATTGGTTAAAAACCCTAATTGGACTAGAATAAACCTAGGGATGACGAAAATGACCTAAATGTTCATCCAATGACACAAACACACCTAGTGGATGGACAATATTGTTTAAAAACCGTAATTGGACATGAATAAGCCTAAGGAGGACGTTAATGACCTAAATGTTGATCCAATGACACACATGAACATATTGGATGCAGAAGATTGGTTAAAAACCCTAATTGGACCAGAATAAGCCTAGGGAGGACGAAAATGACCTAAATGTTAATCCAATGACTCAAATGAACTTATTGGATGCACAAGATAGGTTAAAAACCCTAATTGGACAAGAATAAGCCTACGGAGGATGAATGAACTGATTGGATGCACAAGATAGGTTAAAAACCCTAATTGGACAAGAATAAGCCTACGGAGGATGAATGAACTGATTGGATGCACAAGATAGGTTAAAAACCCTAATTGGACAAGAATAAGCCTACGGAGGATGAATGAACTGATTGGATGCACAAGATAGGTTAAAAACCCTAATTGGACAAGAATAAGCCTAGGGAGGATGAAAATGACCTAAATGTTAATCCAATAACACAAATGAACATATTGGAAGCACAAGATTAGTTAAAAACCGTAATTGGAAAAGCATAAGCCTAGGGAAGACGAAACTGACCTAAATGATAATTCAATGACACAAATGAACTTATTGGATGCACAAGATTGGCTAAAACCCTAATTGGACAAGAATAAGGTTAGGGAGGACGAAAATGACCTAATTGTTCATTCAATGACACAAATGAACTTATTGGATGCACAAGATTCGTTAAAAACCCTAAATGGACAAGAATAAGCCTATGGAGGACGAAAATGACCAAAATAATCATCCAATGACACAAATACACCTATTGGATTCACAAGATTGGTTAAAAACCCTAATTGGATAGAATAAGCCTAGGGAGGACGAAAATGACCTAATTGTTCATTCTATGACACAAAAGAACTTATTGGATGCACAAGATTCACTAAAAACCCTAATTGGACAAGAGTAAGCCTTGGGAGCACGTAAATGACCTAAATGCTAATCCAATGAGACAAATGAACTTATTGGATGCACAAGATTATTTAAAACCCCTAATTGGATAGAATAAGCCTAGGGAGGACGAAAATGACCTAATTGTTCATTCTATGACACAAAAGAACTTATTGGATGCAAAAGATTGGTTAAAAACCCTAATTTAACAAGAATAAGCCTACGGAGGACGAAAATGACATAAATGTTCATCCAATGACACAAACACGCCTATTGGATGCACAAGATTGGTTAAAAACCCTAATTGGACAACAATAAGCCTAGGGAGGACGAAAATGACCTAAATGTTAATCCAATGACATAAATGACCTTATTGGATGCACAAGATTCATTAAAAACCCTATTTGGACAAGAGTAAGCCTATGGAGCACGTAAATGACCTAAATGTTAATCCAATGAGACAAATGAACTTATTGGATGCACAAGATTGGTTAAAAACCCTAATTGGACAAGAATAAGCCTAGGGAGGACGAAAATGACCTAATTGTTCATTCAATGACACAAAATAACTTATTGGATGCACAATATTGGTTAAAAACCCTAATTGAACAAGAATAAGCCTATGGAGGACGAAAATGAAATAAATGTTCATCCAAGGACACAAACACACCTATTGGATGCACAAGATTGGTTAAAAAGCTAATTGGACAAGAATAAGCCTAGGGAAGACCAAAGTGACCTAATTGTTCATTCAATGACACAAATGAACTTATTGGATGCACAAGATTGGTTAAAAATCCTAATTGAACAAGAATAAGCCTACGGAGGACGAAAATGACATAAATGTGCATCCAATGACACAAATACACATATTGGATGCACAAGATTGGTTAAAAACCTAAATTGGACTAGAATAACCCTAGGGAGGACGAAAATGACCTAAATGTTAATCCAATGACTCAAATGAACTTATTGGATGCACAAGATTGGTTAAAAACCCTAATTGGACAAGAATAAGCCTAGCGAGGACGAAAATGACCTAAATGTTAATCCAATGACTCAAATGAACTTATTGGATGCACAAGATTGGTTAAAAACCCTAATTGGACAAGAATAAGCCTAGCGAGGACGAAAATGACCTAAATGTTAATCCAATGACACAAACACACCTATTGGATGAACAAGATTGGTTAAATACCCTAATTGCACAAGAATACGCCTAGGGAAGACGAAAATGACATTAATGTTAATCCAATGACTCAAACGAACTTATTGGATGCACAAGATTGGTTAAAAGCCCTAAATGGACATGAATAAGCCTATGGAGGACCAAAAATGACCTAAATGTTAATCCAATGACACAAATGAACATATTGGATGCACAAGATTAGTTAAAAACCCTAATTGGAAAAGCATAAGCCTAGGGAGCACGAAACTGACCTAAATGATAATTCAATGACACAAATGAACTTATTGGATGCACAAGATTGGCTAAAAACCCTAATTGGACAAGAAAAAGCTTAGGGAGGACGAAAATGACCTAAATATCCAATCACACAAATGAACTTATTGGATGCACAAGATTCGTTAAAAACCCTAAATGGACAAGAATAAGCCTATGGAGGACGAAAATGACCTAAATATTAATCCAATGACACAAACACACCTATTGGATGCACACGATTGGTTAAAAACCCTAATTGGACAAGAATAATCCTAGGGAGGACGAAAATGACCTAATTGTTCATTAAATGACACAAATGAACTTATTGGATGCACAAGATTGGTTAAAAACCCTAATTAACCAAGAAAAAGCGTACAGAGGTAGAAAATGACCTAAATGTTCAGCCAACGACACAAACACATCTATTGGATGCACACGTTTTGTTAAAACCCCTAATTGGACAAGAATAAGCCTAGGGAGGACGAAAATGACCAAAATATACATACAATGACACAAACACACCTATTGGAGGCACAAGATTAGTTAAAAACCCTAATTGGACTAGAATAAACCTATAACACACCTATTGGAGGCACAAGATTAGTTAAAAACCCTAATTGGACTAGAATAAACCTATAACACACCTATTGGAGGCACAAGATTAGTTAAAAACCCTAATTGGACTAGAATAAACCTATAACACACCTATTGGAGGCACAAGATTAGTTAAAAACCCTAATTGGACTAGAATAAACCTATAACACACCTATTGGAGGCACAAGATTAGTTAAAAACCCTAATTGGACTAGAATAAACCTATAACACACCTATTGGAGGCACAAGATTAGTTAAAAACCCTAATTGGACTAGAATAAACCTATAACACACCTATTGGAGGCACAAGATTAGTTAAAAACCCTAATTGGACTAGAATAAACCTATAACACACCTATTGGAGGCACAAGATTAGTTAAAAACCCTAATTGGACTAGAATAAACCTATAACACACCTATTGGAGGCACAAGATTAGTTAAAAACCCTAATTGGACTAGAATAAACCTATAACACACCTATTGGAGGCACAAGATTAGTTAAAAACCCTAATTGGACTAGAATAAACCTATAACACACCTATTGGAGGCACAAGATTGGTTAAAAATCCTAATTGGACAAGAATAAGCCTACGGAGGACGAAAATGACCTAATTGTTCATTCAATGACACAAAATAACTTATTGGATGCACAAGATTTGTTAAAAACCCTAATTGAACAAGAATAAGCCTATGGAGGTCGAAAATGACATAAATGTTCAGCCAAGGACACAAACATTCCTATTGGATGCACAAGATTGGTTAAAAACCCTAATTGGACAAGAATAAGCCTAGGGAGGACGAAAATGACCTAAATGTTAATCCAATGACTCAAATGAACTTATTGGATGCACAAGATTGGTTAAAAACCTAATTAGACAAGAATAAGCCTAGGGAGGACCAAAGTGACCTAATTGTTCATTCAATGACACAAATGAACTTATTGGATGCACAATATTGGTTAAAAATCCTAATTGAACAAGAATAAGCCTACGGAGGACGAAAATGACATAAATGTGCATCCAATGACACAAACAGACATATTGGATGCACAAGATTGGTTCAAAACCCAAATTGGACTAGAATAACCCTAGGGAGGATGAAAATGACCTAAATGTTAATCCAATGACACAAACACACCTATTGGATGCACAAGATTGGTTAAAAACCCTAGTTGGACAAGAATACGACTAGGGAAGACGACAATGACATAAAAGTTAATCCAATAACTAAAACGAACTTATTGGATGCACAAGATTGGTTAAAAACCCTAAATGGACAAGAATAAGCCTATGGAGGACCAAAAATGACCTAAATGTTAATCCAATGACACAAATGAACATATTGGATGCACAAGATTAGTTAAAAATCCTAATTGGAAAAGCATAAACCTAGTGAGGACGAAACTGACCTAAATGATAATTCAATGACACAAATGAACTTATTGGATGCACAAGATTTGTTAAAAACCCTAAATGGACAAGAATAAGCCTATGGAGGACCAAAAATGACCTAAATGTTAATCCAATGACACAAATGAACTTATTGGATGCACAAGATTTGTTAAAAACCCTAAATGGACAAGAATAAGCCTAGGGGGGACCAAAATGACCTAAATATTAATCCAATGACACAAACACACCTATTGGATGCACACGATTGGTTAAAAACCCTAATTGGACAAGAATAAGCCTAGGGAGGACGAAAATGACCTAATTGTTCATTAAATGACACAAATGAACTTGTTAGATGCACAAGATTGGTTAAAAACCCTAATTAACCAAGAAAAAGCGTACAGAGGTAGAAAATGACCTAAATGTTCAGCCAACGACACAAACACATCTATTGGATGCACAAGTTTCGTTAAAACCCCTAATTGGACAAGAATAAGCCTAGGGAGGACGAAAATGACCAAAATATTCATACAATGGCACAAATACACCTATTGGATGCACAAGATTGGTTAAAAACCCTAATTGGATAGAATAAGCCTAGGGACGACGAAAATGACTTAATGTTCATCCAATGATACAAACTCACCTATTGGATGCAAAAGATTGGTTAAAAACCCTAATTGAACAAGAATAAGCCTACGGAAGACGAAAATGACATAAATGTTCATCCGATGATACAAACACACCTATTGAATGCACAAGATTGGTTAAAAACCCTAATTGGAGTAGCATAAACCTACGGAGGACGAAAATTATCTAAATGTTCATCCAATGACACAAACACACATATTGGATGCACAAGATTGGTTAAAAACCCTAATTGGACAAGAAAAAGGCTAGGGAGGGGAAAATGACCTAATTGTTCATTCAATGACACAAATGAACTTATTGGATGCACAAGATTGGTTAAAAACATTAATTCAACAAGAAAAGCGTACCGAGGACGATAATGACCTAAATGTTTATCCAATGACACAAACACACCTATTGGATGCACAAGATTGGTTAAAAACCCTAATTGGAAAAGCATAAGCCTAGGGAGGACGAAAATGACCTAAATGTTAATCCAATGACACAAATGAACATATTCGATGCACAAGATTGGTTAAAAACATTAATTCAACAAGAAAAGCGTACCGAGGACGATAATGACCTAAATGTTTATCCAATGACACAAACACACATATTGGATGCACAAGATTAGTTAAAAGCCCTAATTGGAGAAGCATAAGCCTAGGGAGGACGAAAATGACCTAAATGTTAATCCAATGACACAAATGAACATATTCGATGCACAAGATTGGTTAAAAACATTAATTCAACAAGAAAAGCGTACCGAGGACGATAATGACCTAAATGTTTATCCAATGACACAAACACACATATTGGATGCACAAGATTAGTTAAAAACCCTAATTGGACCAGAATAAGCCTAGGGAGGATGAAAATGACCTAAATGTTAATCAAATAACACAAATGAACATATTGGATGCACAAGATTAGTTAAAAACCCTAATTGGAGAAGCATAAGCCTAGGGAGGACGAAATTGACCTAAATGATAATTCAATAACACAAATGAACTTATTGGATGCACAAGATTGGCTAAAAACCCTCATTGGACAAAAATAAGTTTAGGGAGGACGAAAATGACCTAAATGTTAATCCAATCACACAAATGAACTTATTGGATGCACAAGATTCGTTAAAAACTCTAAATGGACAAGAATAACCCTATGGAGGACGAAAATGACCTAAATATTAATCCAATGACACAAACACACCTATTGGATGCACACGATTGGTTAAAAACCCTAATTGGACAAGAATAAGCCTAGGGAGGACAAAAATGACCTAATTGTTCATTAAATGACAGAAATGAACTTATTGGATGCACAAGATTGGTTAAAAACCCTAATTAACCAAGAAAAAGCGTACAGAGGTAGAAAATGACCTAAATGTTCAGCCAACGACACAAACACATCTACTGGATGCACAAGTTTCGTTAAAACCCCTAATTGGACCAGAATAAGCCTAGGGAGGACGAAAATGACCAAAATATTCATACAATGGCACAAATGCACCTATTGGATGCACAAGATTGGTTAAAAACCCTAATTGGATAGAATAATCCTAGGGACGACGAAAATGACCTAATTGTTCATTCATTGACACAAAAGAACTTATTGGATGCAAAAGATTGGTTAAAAACCCTAATTGAACAAGAATAAGACTACGGAAGACGAAAATGAAATAAATGTTCATCCAATGATACAAACACACCTATTGGATGCACAAGATTGGTTAAAAACCCTAATTGGATAGAATAATCCTAGGGACGACGAAAATGACCTAATTGTTCATTCATTGACACAAAAGAACTTATTGGATGCAAAAGATTGGTTAAAAACCCTAATTGAACAAGAATAAG
>NC_021163.2:39607661-39608052 GCF_000331145.2 Cicer arietinum | reverse complement strand
GAAAATTATCTAAATGTTCATCCAATGACACAAACACACCTATTGGATGCACAAGATTGGTTAAAAACCCTAATTGGACAAGAATAAGCCTAGGGAGGGCGAAAATGACCTAATTGTTCATTCAAAGACACAAATGAACTTATTGGATGCACAAGATTGGTTAAAAACCTTAATTCAACAAGAAAAGCGTACCGAGGACGATAATGACCTAAATGTTTATCCAATGACATAAACACAGCTATTGGATGCACAAGATTGGTTAACAACCCTAATTGCACTAGAATAAACCTAGGGAGGACGAAAATGACCTAAATGTTCATCCAATGACACAAAAGAACTTATTGGATGCACAAGAATTGTTAAAAACCCTAATTGAACAAGAATAAGCCTA
>NC_021163.2:39605285-39607438 GCF_000331145.2 Cicer arietinum | reverse complement strand
CTAGGGAGGACGAAAATGACCTAAATGTTAATCCAATGACTCAAATGAACTTATTGGATGCACAAGATTGGTTAAAAACCTAATTAGACAAGAATAAGCCTAGGGAGGACCAAAGTGACCTAATTGTTCATTCAATGACACAAATGAACTTATTGGATGCACAATATTGGTTAAAAATCCTAACTGAACAAGAATAAGCCTACGGAGGACGAAAATGACATAAATGTGCATCCAATGACACAAATAGACATATTGGATGCACAAGATTGGTTCAAAACCGAAATTGGACTAGAATAACCCTAGGGAGGACGAAAATGACCTAAATGTTAATCCAATGACACAAACACACCTATTGGATGCACAAGATTGGTTAAAAACCCTAATTGAACAAGAATAAGCCTATGGAGGACGAAAATGACATAAATGTTCATCCAAGGACACAAACACACCTATTGGATGCACAAGATTGGTTAAAAACCCTAATTGGACAAGAATACGCCTAAGGAAAACGAAAATGACATAAATGTTAATCCAATGACTCAAACGAACTTATTGGATGCACAAGATTGGTTAAAAACCCTGAATGGACAAGAATAAGCCTATGGAGGACCAAAAATGACCTAAATATTAATCCAATGACACAAATGAACATATTGGATGCACAAGATTAGTTAAAAACCCTAATTGGAAAAGCATAAGCCTAGGGAGGACGAAACTGACCTAAATGATAATTCAATGACACAAATGAACTTATTGGATGCACAAGATTGGTTAAAAACCCTAATTGGACAAGAATAAGCTTAGCGAGGACGAAAATGACCCAAATGTTAATCCAATCACACAAATGAACTTATTGGATGCGCAAGATTCGTTAAAAACCCTAAATGGACAAGAATAAGCCTAGGGAGGACGAAAATGACCTAAATATTAATCCAATGACACAAACACACCTATCGGATGCACACGATTGGTTAAAAACCCTAATTGGACAAGAATAAGCCTAGGGAGGACGAAAATGACCTAATTGTTCATTAAATGACACAAATGAACTTATTGGATGCACAAGATTGGTTAAAAACCTTAATTAACCAAGAAAAAGCGTACAGAGGTAGAAAATGACCTAAATGTTCAGCCAACGACACAAACACATCTATTGGATGCACAAGTTTCGTTAAAACCCCTAATTGGACAAGAATAAGCCTATGGAGGACGAAAATGACCAAAATATTCATACAAAGGCACAAATAGACCTATTGGATGCACAAAATTGGTTAAAAACCCTAATTGGATAGAATAAGCCTAGGGACGACGAAAATGACATAAATGTTCATCCAATGATACAAACACACCTATTGGATGCACAAGATTGGTTAAAAACCCTAATTGGACTAGCATAAACCTACGGAGGACGAAAATTATCTAAATTTTCATCCAATGACACAAACACACCTATTGGATGCACAAGATTGGTTAAAAACCCTAATTGGACTAGCATAAACCTACGGAGGACGAAAATTATCTAAATTTTCATCCAATGACACAAACACACCTATTGGATGCACAAGATTGGTTAAAAACCCTAATTGGACAAGAATAAGCCTAGGGAGGGGAAAATGACCTGATTGTTCATTCAATGACACAAATGAACTTATTGGATGCACAAGATTGGTTAAAAACCTTAATTCAACAAGAAAAGCGTACCGAGGACGATAATGACCTAAATGTTCATCCAATGACACAAACACACCTATTGGATGCACAAGATTGGTTAAAAACCTAATTGGACTAGAATAAACCTATGGTGGACGAAAATGACCTAAATGTTCATCCAATGACACAAACACACCTAGTGGATGGACAATATTGTTTAAAAACCATAATTGGACATGAATAAGCCTAAGGAGGACGATAATGACCTAAATGTTGATCCAATGACACAAATTAACATATTGGATGCAGAAGATTGGTTAAAAACCCTAATTGGACCAGAATTAGCCTAGGGAGGATGAAAATGACCTAAATGTTAATCCAATAACACAAATGAACTTATTGGATGCACAAGATTGGTTAAAAACCCTAATTGGACAAGAATAAGCCTAGGGAGGACGAAAATGACCTAAATGTTCATCCAATGACACAAACACACCTATTGG
>NC_021163.2:39604092-39604719 GCF_000331145.2 Cicer arietinum | reverse complement strand
TGAACATATTGGATGCACAAGATTGGTTAAAAACCCTAATTGGACAAGAATAAGCCTAGGGAGGACGAAAATGACCTAAATGTTCATCCAATCACGCAAACACACCTATTGGATGCACAAGATTGTTTAAAAACCCTAATTTGACAAGAATAAGCCTAGGGAGGACGAAAATGACATAAATGTTCATCCAATGACACAAACACACCAATTGGATGCACAAGATTGGTTAAAAACCCTAATTGGACTAGAATAACCCTAGGGAGGACGAAAATGACCTAAATGTTAATCCAATGACACAAACACGCCTATTGGATGCACAAGTTTGGTTAAAACCCCTAATTGGGCAAGAATACGCCTAGGGAAGACGAAAATGACCTAAATGTTAATCCAATGACTCAAATGAACTTATTGGATGCACAAGATTGGATAAAAACCTTAAATGGACAAGAATAAGCCTATGGAGGACCAAAAATGACCTAAATGTTAATCCAACAAAACAAATGAACATATTGGATGCACAAGATTAGTTAAAAACCCTAATTGGAAAAGCATAAGCCTAGGGAGGACGAAATTGACCTAAATGATAATTCAATGACACAAATGAACTTATTGGATGCACAAGATTGG
>NC_021163.2:39601880-39604067 GCF_000331145.2 Cicer arietinum | reverse complement strand
AATGACCTAAATGTTAATCCAATCACACAAATGAACTTATTGGATGCACAAGATTCGTTAAAAACCCTAAATGGACAAGAATAAGCCTAGGGAGGACGAAAATGACCTAAATATTAATCCAATGACACAAATGAACCTATTGGATGCACAAGATTGGTTAAAAACCCTAATTGGACAAGAATAAGCCTAGGGAGGACCAAAATGACCTAATTGTTCATTCAATGACACAAATGAACTTCTTGGATGCACAAGATTGGTTAAAAACCCTAATTAAACAAGAATAAGCCTAGGGGGGAGAAAATGACCTAAATGTTAATCCAATGACACAAATGAACATATAGGATGCACAAGATTGGTCAAAAACCCTCATTGAACAAGAATAAGCCTACGAAGGACGAAAATGACATAAATGTTCATCCAATGACACAAACACGCCTATTGGATGCACATGATTGGTTAAAAACCCTAATTGGACAAGAATAAGCCTAGGGAGGACAAAAATGACCTAAATGTTAATCCAATGACACAAATGACCTTATTGTATGCACAAGATTCATTAAAAACCCTAATTGGACAAGAGTAAGCCTAGGTAGCACGTAAATGACCTAAATGTTAATCCAATGAGACAAATGAACTTATTGGATGCACAAGATTGGTTAAAAACCCTAATTGGACAAGAATAAGCCTAGGGAGGACCAAAGTGACCTAATTGTTCATTCAATGACACAAATGAACTTATTGGATGCACAAGAATGGTTAAAAACCCTAATTGAACAAGAATAAGCCTACGGAGGACGAAAATGACGTAAATGTGCATCCAATGACACAAACACACATATTGGATGCACAAGATTGGTTAAAAACCCAAATTGGACTAGAATAAACTTAGGGAGGACAAAAATAAGCCTAGGGAGGACCAAAAATGACCTAAATGTTAATCCAATGACACAAACACACCTATTGGATGCACAAGATTGGTTAAAAACCCTAATTGGACAAGAATAAGCCTAGGGAGGACCAAAGTGACCTAATTGTTCATTCAATGACACAAATGAACTTATTGGATGCACAAGATTGGTTAAAAACCCTAATTGGACAAGAATACGCCTAGGGAAGACGAAAATGACCTAAATGTTAATCCAATGACACAAATGAACATATTGGATGCACAAGATTAGTTAAAAACCAAAATTGGAAAAGCATAAGCCTAGGGAGGAGGAAACTGACCTAAATGATAATTCAATGACACAAATGAACTTATTGGGTGCACAAGATTGGCTAAAAACCCTAATTGGACAAGAATAAGCCTAGGGAGGACGAAAATGACCTAAATGTTAATCCAATGACAAAAATGAACTTATTGGATGCACAAGATTGGTTAAAACCCCTAAATGGACAACAATAAGCCTAGGGAGGACGAAAATGACCTAAATATTAATCCAATGACACAAACACACCTATTGGATGCACAAGATTGTTTAAAAACCGTAATTGGACAAGAATAAGCCTAAGGAGCACGATAATGACCTAAATGTTTATCCAATGACACAAATGAACATATTGGATGCAGAAGATTGGTTAAAAACTCTAATTGGACAAGAATAAGCCTAGGGAGGACGAAAATGACCAAAATATTCATCCAATGACACAAATACACCTATTGGATGCACAAGATTGGTTAAAAACCCTAATTGGATAGAATAAGCCTAGGGAGGACGAAAATGACCAAAATATTCATCCAATGACACAAATACACCTATTGGATGCACAAGATTGGTTAAAAACCCTAATTGGATAGAATAAGCCTAGGGAGGACGAAAATGACCAAAATATTCATCCAATGACACAAATACACCTATTGGATGCACAAGATTGGTTAAAAACCCTAATTGGATAGAATAAGCCTAGGGAGGACGAAAATGACCAAAATATTCATCCAATGACACAAATACACCTATTGGATGCACAAGATTGGTTAAAAACCCTAATTGGATAGAATAAGCCTAGGGAGGACGAAAATGACCTAATTGTTCATTCAATGACACAACAGAACTTATTGGAAGCAAAAGATTGGTTAAAAACCTTAATTGAACAAGAATAAGCCTACGGAGGACGAAAATGACGAAAATGTTCATCCAATGACACAAACACACCTATTAGATGCACAAGATTGGTTAAAAACCCTAA
>NC_021163.2:39601074-39601380 GCF_000331145.2 Cicer arietinum | reverse complement strand
GGAAGACCAAAATGACCTAATTGTTCATTCAATGACACAAATGAACTTATTGGATGCACAAGACTGGTTAAAAACCCTAATTAAACAAGAATAAGCCTAGGTGGGAGAAAAATGACCTATATGTTAATCCAATGACACAAATGAACATATAGGATGCACAAGATTGCTTAAAATCCCTAATTGGACAAGAATAAGCCTAGGGAGGACGAAAATTTCCTAAATGTTAATCCAATGACACAAACACACCTATTGGATGCACAAGATTGGTTAAAAACCCTATTTGGACAAGAATATGCCTAGGGAGGA
>NC_021163.2:39590397-39600759 GCF_000331145.2 Cicer arietinum | reverse complement strand
ACCTATTGGATGCACAAGATTCGTTAAAAACCCTAATTGGATAGAATAAGCCTAGGGAGGACGAAAATGACCTAATTGTTCATTCAATGACACAAAATAACTTATTGGATGCAAAAGATTGGTTAAAAACCCTAATTGAACAAGAATAAGCCTACGGAGGACGAAAATGACGTAAATGTTCATCCAATGACACAAACACACCTATTGGATGCACAAGATTGGTTAAAAACCCTAATTGGACAAGAGTAAGCCTAGGGAGCACTAAAATGACCTAAATGTTAATCCAATGACTTATATGAACTTATTGGATGCACAAGATTGGTTAAAAACCCTAATTGGACAAGAATAATCCTAGGGTGGACCAAAATGACCTAAATGTAAATTCAATGACACAAATGAACATATTGGATGCACAAGATTGGTTAAAAACCCTAATTGGACAAGAATAAGCCTAGGGAGGACGAAAATGACCTAAATGATAATCCAATGACACAAATGAACTTATTGGATGCACAAGATTAGTTAAAAACCATAATTGGACAAGAATAAGCTTAGGGAGGACGAAAATGACCTAAATGTTAATCCAATCACACAAATGAACTTATTGGATGCACAAGATTCGTTAAAAACCCTAAATGAACAAGAATAAGCCTAGGAAGGACGAAAATGACCTAAATATTAATCCAATGACACAAATAAACCTATTGGATGCACACGATTGGTTAAAAACCCTAATTGGACAAGAATAAGCCTAGGGAGGGCGAAAATGACCTAATTGGTCATTAAATGACACAAATGAACTTATTGGATGCACAAGATTGGTTAAAAACCCTAATTAACCAAGAAAAAGCGTACAGAGGTAGAAAATGACCTAAATGTTCAGCCAACGACACAAACACATTTATTGGATGCACAAGATTCGTTAAAACCCATAAATGGACAAGAATAAGCCTAGGGAGGACAAAAATGACCAAAATATTCATACAATGGCACAAATACACCTATTGGATGCACAAGATTGGTTAAAAACCCTAATTGGATAGAATAAGCCTAGGGACGACGAAAATGACCTAATTGTTCATTCAATGACACAAATGAACTTATTGGATGCACAAGATTGGTTAAAAACCCTAATTGGATAGAATAAGCCTAGGGACGACGAAAATGACCTAATTGTTCATTCAATGACACAAAAGAACTTATTGGATGCAAAAGATTGTTTAAAAACCCTAATTGAACAAGAATAAGCCTACGGAAGACGAAAATGACATAAATGTTCATCCCATGATACAAACACACCTATTGGATGCACAAGATTGGTTAAAAACCCTAATTGGACTAGCATAAACCTACGGAGGACGAAAATTATCTAAATGTTCATCCAATGACACAAACACACCTATTGGATGCATAAGATTGGTTAAAAACCGTAATTGGACAAGAATAAGCCTAGGGAGGGCGAAATGACCTAATTGTTCATTCAATGACACAAATGAACTTATTGGATGCACAAGATTGGTTAAAAACATTAATTCAACAAGAAAAAGCGTACCGAGGACGATAATGACCTAAATGTTCATCCAATGACACAAACACACCTATTGGATGCACAAGATTGGTTAAAAACCCTGTGTACTGTTATGCTAAGATGATCTGATACTTTTGTTTCTATGATATGGTAATGGTACATATATGCTATGAAATGTTGTTAATATTATGTCTTGAAATGCTCAACTCAAGTTAAAATTGTATGATTGTCACTTATGCAAAAAGGGGGAGATTGTTGGACTTTAGTCCTTTGAATCCTAATTTTGACATAATTAACAAACATACAATGTTCATACATCATATGATAAATCTAACATTTTAATTGAGCAAGATTTCAGGAACAACAATTCAATCCTACACACTTGATACAAATTGCTTGGAACACAAGAAATCCACAAAAGTTGATCATTGACTGAGTAAATCGATTGGGAAATCGATTTCCTAACAAGGGTGTAAGGAAACATAACTGTTTGTGATTGTATAATCGATTAGGCAATCGACTGGCACAATTAGAAATGAAAATTGCACAAGTCAGTGGCACCCTGTTTTACAGGCTAATCGATTGGCAAATCGATTGTACACATCACAAAGTAAAACTGATTGAAACCAATCGACTGGCAAATCGATTGATCAAGTCACAGTGAGAATCCAATTTCTAGGGTAATCGATTGGCAAATCGATTGCTTAGATAATATTTGAAAAATAACTTGACCTGTGACAAACACAATCGATTGGACAATCTATTGTGTGAATTTCAATCATGTTAAGTTTGGTTGCAATCGATTGGGAAATCGATTGAACTAAATATCAGGTAAGTACTTTTCAGGCAAATACAAACAAATCGATTGGCACTTCGATTAACATCAAAATAGCTAAGTCACTGTCTTGAACACAATCGATTGGCAAATCGATTGAAAGAACCTTTTTGAAATCACAGTGAACTTTGAGCTTGTGGCCAAATCGATTCTGAGTATTCGTAAATCGATTATGAGACTTAATAAATCGATTAAGTAATCGATTGGTGTGATTTTTTACTTTGGACAAAACACTTGCAATCGATTATGAAATCGATGCATATAAGTCTTAACATAATTCACTGAAAAGAGTTTGTTTAAAGAATCGATTGACAAATCGATTGGCTTATGTAGTTTCAAGATTCAAGAAAAACAAGACCCGCGATAATCGATTGGCAAATCGATTAGACCTGTTTTATAACTTTAATGAATCGATTGGCAAATCGATTTATTAGTTGTTTTTCAGAAACTATATAAACTGTTTTCAATCATTCTCTCATTAACACTCATAAACTCTCATTAACACAATACAACACATTGTTAACATTCTAATATTGCTTTTTCAGATCAAAGCCAAAAAGATTATCCATAATCATTGAGAGAGCTGAAAAAGTATTCTTGAGAGAAAAGACAATGTTCTCATAATCCATCATTGAATAACCAGATTCGTGAGAAGACACATTGTTCAAGATTGAAGACTTCTTTTTGTACTTCTTTTATTTTGTTTGAAATAAATACTTTGTAAAGAAAACGACTGCTAGAAATCCAGCTAGAAACTGGTGGCGATCTTCTTGGGTGAGAGGCCTCATCAAGAAGGAGCCGTACTTTGATTTTGTGTGAGTCTGCTGATTGACTACAAGGATCAAGGGGTGAGCAATAGGAAAGAGATTGTGAGAGATAGATAGGTTTCGAGGAAACTGGACAATCTGTAAACAATTCACAATTCTTTCTATTGGAGAAAAAGCTGAAATCCAGTTGGATTGTCAGGACTGGATGTTGGTTGTCTCGTTGACAACTGAACCAGGATAAATCTTGGTGCATTCTATCCTTTATCTTTTTACTTTTAATTGCTAATCGTGTATGCCGCATTATAATTCCGCTGTGTATGTAATATTGCTTTAATTTGATTAAAGACTGAAATATTATGATTATTTCGAGGTCATAATAATCAACAATTGGCCTCAGAGCTTGACTTTTCGAGAGGTAAAACTCATAAAAGGAATATGGCCTCAACTGATTTTCTGGGAGAAGGCGCATCACTAGCAAGACCTCCAGCATTCAATTGAACATCTTATATGTACTAGAAGCACATGATGCTGATATTCCTGGAAGCCAGTGGCATAGACATCCTTGACGCTGTTGAAAATGGCCCATATATTCCGAAGATTGCAGGAACAAATGACTCGATGATTCCCAAGCCCAGAGTCGAATGGTCTGAGGACGATAAAAAGAAGGTAGGTTGTAATGCTAAAGCTAAGAACATTATAACATCTGCTTTGTGTGCAGAAGAATTCTTTAGGGTATCAAACTGCAAACCAGCAAAGGAAATGTGGGACATTCTTCAAGAAACACATGAAGGAACCACAGATGTGAAAAGAGCTCGCGTAAATACACTTATGCACGAATACGAATTGTTCAGCATGAAAAAAGATGAATCTATAAATGATCTACAGACGAGATTTACACACGTGATAAACAACCTTCATGCACTGGGAAAACAGGTGGAGAATGAACAGCAGATCGGAAAGATTATGAGGTGTCTAACCAGAGAATGGCAGCCCAAAATAACTGCCATAGCTGAATCTAAAGATCTAGCAAAGATGACAACTGCAACATTATTTGGAAAACTAAGGGAACATGAAATGGAACTACATCGGCTGGACGAATCAGAACTGGAAAGCAGTAAAAAGAAAGGATTATCCTTGAAGGTTCAAGCCCATCAATCGAAAACTGAATCAGATAGCTGCTCAGATGAATCTAGTAGTGAAACTGCAGAGCCTGAAATCGGGTTGCTTGTCAAGAAATTTAAGAAATTTCTGAAGAAGAAAGACAACAAATTCAGAAAGCCATCCAGCTCTAAGACTAGTGACAACAAGACAATTACATGCTATGAATGTGGTAAAACTGGTCACATAAAGTCAGAATGCTACAAATTGCAAAACAAAAATAGAGCTACCAAACCAAAAGGCAAGGAACCAGTCACCAAAACCAGAAAAGCCTATATTGCATGGAACGACAATGAAGAATCCTCTGCCTCTTCGGATGAAGAAGAAGTGAATCTGTGTCTCATGGCAAATACCGATTCAGAATCAGAAAATGAGGTTAGTTCACAATCTAATCCAACCTATGATGAGCTACAAGAAGCTTTCAATGAACTGCATGATGATTATGTGAATTCCATAAAACAGTTGTTAAGCACAAAGAAAATGTTTGAACAAATGAAAAATGACCATAAAGAAATTGAAAATTTATGTGAACAACTGAAAAAGGATTCACATGACAAATCTGCAAAATGCATTGAACTTGAGAATAATGTTGCATCATTAAAATCTGATTTATTGAAGTTTGCTAATAGTAAAGATAAACTGAATGTCATACTTAGCAATCAAAGACATGTTCATGAAAAATCTGGTTTAGGATATACACCAAATATGCATGTTAAAAGAAATAAAAACAGATATGGTATTGGTTATATGCAAACCAGAAATGTCAAACATGGTCAAAAATCTGCTATTGCTAAGAGTATGTATGACATCTTTACTAAACCAAACAAACATTCATCCTTTGATGGCAAATGTCATTTCTGTTGCAGAAAGGGACATTTTGTGTCAAATTGCAAATTTAAAAAATTAGCCAATAGAGGATGGAAGCAAGTTTGGATAGCAAAGAAATCTGTGTTTGACACTAACCTTCCAGGACCCAATTTAAATTTGGGACCTAAAACAAAATTTTGATTGTATGTTGTAGGTGTGCTTGACATCCACGAAGCATTCATGGTATCTAGATAGCGGATGCTCAAAGCACATGACAGGAGACAAATCCAAATTCCTGTCCTTGACATTAAAGGAAGGAGGCTTTGTCAAATATGGTGACAACAACAGAGGAAAGATTATTGGAATTGGTGACATAGGCAATGAGTCAACTGCAGTAATCAAAAATGTGTTATATGTTGAAGGATTAAAACACAATTTACTGAGTATAAGCCAGCTATGTGATAAAGGTTTTCAAGTAAGTTTTTCATCACAATCTTGCATTATTGAGCATAAAGATGACAAACACATAAAGCTAGTTGGTGACAGAATTAACAACATTTACATGTTGGATTTCAATTCTGTACCAAGTGCTATATGCTGCTTGTTATCCAATTCAGATGAAACATGGCTTTGGCATAAAAGAATTGCTCACATACATATAAATCATTTGAATAAACTTGTCAGCAAACAGCTAGTCTTAGGTCTACCAAATAGGAAGTTTTCTAAAGATAGACTGTGTGATTCATGTGAGAAGAGTAAACTAGTTAAGACTCCCTTTCCCTCTATAGACTTGTTTGTGTCATTGGATGATCATTTAGGTCATTTTCGTCCTCCGTAGGTTTATTCTTGTTTAATTAGGGTTTTTAACCAAACTTGTGCATCCAATAAGTTTATTTGTGTCATTGAATGAACAATTAGGTCATTTTCGTCCTCCCTAAGCTTATTCTTGTCCAATTAGGGTTTTTAACCAATCTTGTGCTTCCAATAAGTTCATTTGTGTCATTGGATTAACATTTAGGTCATTTTCGTCCTCCCTATGCTTATTCTTGTCCAATTAGGGTTTTTAACGGATCTTGTGCATTTAATAAGTTCATTTGTGTCATTGGATTAACATTTAGGTCATTTTCGTCCTTCCTAGGCTTATTCTTGTCCAATTAGGGTTTTTAACCAATCTTGTGCATCCAATATGTTCATTTGTGTCATTGGATTAACATTTAGGTCATTTTCGTCCTCCCTAGGCTTATTCTTGTCCAATTAGGATTTTTAGCCAATCTTGTGCATCCTATAAGTTCATTTGTGTCATTGGATTATCATTTAGGTCATTTTCGTCCCCTATGCTTATTCTTATCCAATTAGGGTTTTTAACCAATCTTGTGCATCCAATATGTTCATTTGTGTCATTGGATTAACATTTAGGTTATTTTTGTCCTCCCTAGGCTTATTCTTGTCCAATTAGCGTTTTTAACCAATCTTGTGCATCCAATAAGTTCATTTGTGTCACTGAATTAACATTTTGGTCATTTTCGTCCTCCCTAGGCTTATTCTTGTCCAATTAGGGTTTTTAACCAATCTTGTGCATCCAATAAGTTCATTTGAGTCATTGGATTACCATTTAGGTCATTTTCGTCCTCCCTAGGCTTATTCTTGTCCAATTAGGGGTTTTAACCAATCTTGTGCATCCAATAGGTGTTTTTGTGTCATTGAATTAACATTTAGGTCATTTTCATCCTCTCTAGGTTTATTCTAGTCCAATTAGGATTTTTAACCAATCTTGTGCATCCAATAGGTGTGTTTGTGTCATTGCATGAATATTTAGGTCATTTTCGTCTTCCCTAGGCTTACTCTTGTCCATTTAGGGGTTTTAACCAATCTTGTGCATCCAATAAGTTCATTTGTGTCATTGGATGAACATTTAGGTCATATTCGTCCTCCCTAGGCTTATTCTTGTCCAATTAGCGTTTTTAACCAATCTTATGCATCCAATAAGTTCATTTGAGTCATTGGATTACCATTTAGGTCATTTTCGTCCTCCCTAAGCTTATTCTTGTCCAATTAGCGTTTTTAACCAATCTTGTGCATCCAATAAGTTCATTTGTGTCATTGGATTAACATTTAGGTCATTTCCGTCCTGTTTAGGCTTATTCTTGTCCTATTAGGGTTTTTAGCCAATCTTGTGCATCCAATAATTTCTTTTGTGTCCTTGGATTATCATTTAGGTCATTTTCCTCCTCCTTAGGCTTATTCTTGTCCAATTAGGGTTTTTAACCAATCTTGTGCATCCAATATGTTCATTTGTGTCATTGGATTAACATTTAGGTTATTTTTGTCCTCCCTAGGCTTATTCTTGTCCAATTAGGGTTTTTAACCAATCTTGTGCATCCAATATGTTCATTTGTGTCATTGGATTAACATTTAGGTTATTTTTGTCCTCCCTAGGCTTATTCTTGTCCAATTAGGGTTTTTAACCAATCTTGTGCATCCAATATGTTCATTTGTGTCATTGGATTAACATTTAGGTTATTTTTGTCCTCCCTAGGCTTATTCTTGTCCAATTAGGGTTTTTAACCAATCTTGTGCATCCAATATGTTCATTTGTGTCATTGGATTAACATTTAGGTCATTTTCGTCCTCCCTAGGCTTATTCTTGCCCAATTAGGATTTTTAGCCAATCTTGTGCATCCTATAAGTTCATTTGTGTCATTGGATTATCATTTAGGTCATTTTCGTCCCCTATGCTTATTCTTATCCAATTAGGGTTTTTAACCAATCATGTGCATCCAATATGTTCATTTGTGTCATTGGATTAACATTTAGGTTATTTTTGTCCTCCCTAGGCTTATTCTTGTCCAATTAGGGTTTTTAACCAATCTTGTGTGTCCAATAGGTGTGTTTTTGTCATTGGATGAACATTTAGGTCATTTTCGTCCTCCTTAGGCTTATTCTAGTCCAATTAAGGTTTTTAGAAAATCTTGTGCATCCAATAGGTGTGTTTGTGTCAATTGATGAACATTAAGGTCACTTTCGTCCTCCGTAGGCTTATTCTTATCCAATTAGGGTTTTTAACCAATCATGTGCATCCAATATGTTCATTTGTGTCATTGGATGAACATTTAGGTCATTTTCGCCCTCCCTAGGCTTATTCTTATCCAATTAGGATTTTTAACCAATCTTGTGCATCCTATAAGTTCATTTGTGTCATTGGATGAACATTTAGGTCATTTTCGCCCTCCCTAGGCTTATTCTTATCCAATTAGGATTTTTAACCAATCTTGTGCATCCAATAAGTTCATTTGTGTCAATTGATGAACACTTAAGTCATTTGCGTCCTCCCTAGACTTATTCTTGTCCAATTAGGTGTGTTTGTGTCATTGGATTAACACTTTGGTCTTTTTCGTCCTCCCAAAGCTTATTCTTGTACAATTAGGGTTTTTAGCCAATCTTGTGCATCCTATAAGTTCATTTGTGTCATTGGATTATCATTTAGGTCATTTTCGTCCTCCCTAGGCTTATTCTTATCCAATTAGGATTTTTAACCAATCTTGTGCATCCAATAAGTTCATTTGAGTCATTGGATTAACATTCCTAGGCTTATTCTTGTCCAATTATGGTTTTTAACCAATCTTGTGCATCCAATAAGTTCATCTGTGTCATTGAATTAACATTTAGGTCATTTTCGTCCTCCATAGGCTTATTCTTGTCCAATTAGGGTTTTTAACCAATCTTGTGCATCCAATAAGGTCATTTGAGTCATTGGA
Source organism: Cicer arietinum (assembly GCF_000331145.2). Taxonomy (NCBI): domain Eukaryota; kingdom Viridiplantae; phylum Streptophyta; class Magnoliopsida; order Fabales; family Fabaceae; genus Cicer; species Cicer arietinum. Next base: position 39,591,909 of record NC_021163.2, on the reverse strand, counting down.
TTAAGATTTGGGTCATTTTCATCCTCCCTAGGGTTATTCTTGTCCAATTAGGGTTTTTAACCAATCTTGTGCATCCAATAGGTGTGTTTGTGTCATTGGATGAACATTTAGGTTAATTTCGTCCTCCCTAGGCTTATTCTTGTCCAATTAGGGTTTTTAACCAATCTTGTGCATCCAATAGGTGTGTTTGTGTCATTGGATGAACATTTAGGTTAATTTCGTCCTCCCTAGGCTTATTCTTGTCCAATTAGGGTTTTTAACCAATCTTGTGCATCCAATAGGTGTGTTTGTGTCATTGGATGAACATTTAGGTTAATTTCGTCCTCCCTAGGCTTATTCTTGTCCAATTAGGGTTTTTAACCAATCTTGTGGATCCAACATTTAAGTTCATTTGTGTCATTGGATTTGTCACCTGTCATGTGCTTTGAGCATCCGCTATCTAAATACCATGAATGCTTCGTGGATGTCAAGCACACCTGCAACATACAATCAGAATTTTGTTTTAGGTCCCCAATTTAAATTGGGTCCTGGATGGTTAGTGTCAAACACAGATTTCTTTGCTATCCAAACTTGCTTCCATCCTCTATTGGCTAATTTTTTAAATTTGCAATTTGACACAAAATGTCCCTTTCTGCAACAGAAATGACATTTGCCATCAAAGGATGAATGTTTGTTTGGTTTAGTAAAGATGTCATACATACTCTTAGCAATAGCAGATTTTTGACCATGTTTGACATTTCTGGTTTGCATATAACCAATACCATATATGTTTTTATTTCTTTTAACATGCATATTTGGTGTATATCCTAAACCAGATTTTTCATGAACATGTCTTTGATTGCTAAGTATGACATTCAGTTTATCTTTACTATTAGCAAACTTCAATAAATCAGATTTTAATGATGCAACATTATTCTCAAGTTCAATGCATTTTGCAGATTTGTCATGTGAATCCTTTTTCAGTTGTTCACATAAATTTTCAATTTCTTTATGGTCATTTTTCATTTGTTCAAGCATTTTCTTTGTGCTTAACAACTGTTTTATGGAATTCACATAATCATCATGCAGCTCATTGAAAGCTTCTTGTAGCTCATCATAGGTTGGATTAGATTGTGAACTAACCTCATTTTCTGATTCTGAATCGGTATTTGCCATGAGACACAGATTCACTTCTTCTTCATCCGAAGAGGCAGAGGATTCATCGTTATCATTCCATGCAATATAAGCTTTTCTGGTTTTGGTGACTGGTTCCTTGCCTTTTGGTTTTGTAGCTCTATTCTTGTTCTGCAATTTGTAGCATTCTGACTTTATGTGACCAGTTTTACCACATTCATAGCATGTAATTGTCTTGTTGTCACTAGTCTTAGAGCTGGATGGCTTTCTGAATTTGTTGTCTTTCTTCTTCAGAAACTTCTTAAATTTCTTGACAAGCAACCCGATCTCAGGCTCTTCAGTTTCACTGCTTGATTCATCTGAGAAGCTATCTGATTCAGTTTTTGATTGATGGGCTTG
>NC_021163.2:39587630-39589113 GCF_000331145.2 Cicer arietinum | reverse complement strand
AAAAAGGGTTCTTTCAATCGATTTGCCAATCGATTGTGTTCAAGACAGTGACTTAGCTATTTTGATGTTAATCGACGTGCCAATCGATTTGGTAGTATTTGCCTGAAAAGTTCTTACCTGATGTTTAGTTCTTAGTTCAATCGATTTCCCAATCGATTACAACCAAACTTAACATGATTGAAATTCACACAATAGATTGTCCAATCGATTGTGTTTGTCACAGGTTAAGTCATTTTTCAAATATTATCTAAGCAATCGATTTGCCAATCGATTACCCTAGAAATTGGATTCTCACTGTGACTTGATCAATCGATTTGCCAGTCGATTGGTTTCAATCAGTTTTACTTTGTGATGTGTACAATCGATTTGCCAATCGATTAGCCTGTAAAACAGGGTGCCACTGACTTGTGCAATTTTCATTTTAAATAGTGCCAGTTGATTGCTTAATCGATTATACAATCACAAACAGTTATGTTTCCTTACACCCTTGTTATGAAATCGATTTCCCAATCGATTTACTCAGTCAATAGTCAACTTTTGTTGATTTCTTGTGTTCCAAGCAACTTGTATTAAGTGTGTAGGATTGAATTGTTGTTCTTGAAATCTTACTCAATTAAAATGTTAGATCTATCATATGATATATGAACATTGTATGTTTGTTAATTATGTCAAAATTAGGATTCGAGGACTAAAGTCCAACACCAATATGTTCATTTGTGTCGTTGGATTAACATTTAGGTTTTTTTGTCCTCCCTAGGCTTATTCCTGTCCAATTAGGGTTTTTAACCAATCTTGTGCATCCAATAAGTTCATTTGTATCATTGAATTAACATTTAGGTAATTTTCGTCCCACTAGGCTTATTCTTGTCCAATTAGGATTTTTAACCAATCTTGTGCATCCAATAAGTTCATTTGAGTCATATGATTAACATTTAGGTCATTTTCGTCCTCCCTAGGCTGATTCTTTTCGAATTAGTGTTTCTAACCAATCTTGTGCATCCAATATGTTCATTTGTGTCATTGGATTAACATTTAGGTTATTTTTGTCCTCCCTAGGCTTATTCCTGTCCAATTATGGTTTTTAACCAATTTTGTGCATCCAATAAGTTCATATTTTTTATTGAATTAACATTAAGGTCATTTTCGTCCTCCCTAGGCTTATTCTTGTCCATTTAGGGGTTTTAACCAATCTTGTGCATCCAATAAGTTCATTTGTGTCATTGGATTAACATTTCGGTCATTTCCGTCCTCTTTAGGCTTATTCATTTCCAATTAGGGTTTTTAGCCAATCTTGTGCATCCAATAAGATCATTTGTGTCTTTGGATTGTCATTTAGGTCATTTTCGTCCTCCATAGGCTTATTCTTGTCCAATTAGGGTTTTTAACCAATCTTGTGCATCCAATAAGTTCATTTGTGTCATTGAATGAACATTTAGGTTATTTTCGTCCTCCCTTGGCTTATTCTTGTCAAATTTGGGTTTTT
>NC_021163.2:39584042-39586938 GCF_000331145.2 Cicer arietinum | reverse complement strand
GCATCAAATATGTTCATTTGTGTCATTGGATTAACATTTAGGTTATTTTTGTCCTCCCTAGGCTTGTTCTTGTCCAATTAGTGTTTTTAACCAATCTTGTGCATCCAATAAGTTCATTTCTGTCATTGAATTCTCATTTAGGTCATTTTCGTCCTCCCTAGGCTTCTTCTTGACCAATTAGGGTTTTTAACCAATCTTGTGCATCCAATAAGTTCATTTGAGTCATTGGATTAACATTTAGGTCATTTTCGTCCTCCCTAGGCTTATTCTTGTCCAATTAGGGTTTTTAACCAATCTTGTGCATCCAATAAGTTCATTTGAGTCATTGGATTAACATTTAGGTCATTTTCGTCCTCCCTAGGCTTATTCTTGTCCAATTAGGGTTTTTAACCAATCTTGTGCATCCAATAGGTGTTTTTGTGTCATTGAATTAACATTTAGGTCATTTTCATCCTCCCTAGGTTTATTCTAGTCCAATTAGGATTTTTAACCAGTCTTGTGCATCCAATAGGTGTGTTTGTGTCATTGCATGAATATTTAGGTCACTTTCATCCTCCCTAAGTTTATTCTAGTCCAATTAGGAATTTTAACCAATCTTGTGCATCCGATAGGTGTGTTTGTGTCATTGCATGAATATTTAGGTCATTTTCGTCTTCCCTAGGCTTATTCTTGTCCAATTAGGGTTTTTAACCAATCTTGTGCATCCAATAGGTGTTTTTGTGTCATTGAATTAACATTTAGGTCATTTTCATCCTCCCTAGGTTTATTCTAGTCCAATTAGGATTTCTAACCAATCTTGTGCATCCAATAAGTGTGTTTGTGTCATTGCATGAATATTTAGGTCATTTTCGTCTTCCCTAGGCTTATTCTTGTCCATTTAGGGCTTTTAACCAATCTTGTGCATCCAATAACTTCGTTTGTGTCATTGGATTAACATTTAGGTCATTTTCATCCTCCCTAGGTTTATTCTAGTCCAATTAGGATTTCTAACCAATCTTGTGCATCCAATAACTTCGTTTGTGTCATTGGATTAACATTTAGGTCATTTCCGTCCTGTTTAGGGTTATTCTTGTCCAATTAGGGTTTTTAGCCAATCTTGTGCATCCAATAAGTTCTTTTGTGTCCTAGGATTATCATTTAGGTCATTTTCCTCCTCCCTAGGCTTATTCTTGTCTAATTAGAGTTTTTAACCAATCTTGTGCATCCAATAACTTCATTTCTGTCATTGGATTAACATTTTAATCATTTTTGTCCTCCGTAGGTTTATTCTTGTCCAATTAGGGATTTTAACAAATCTTGTGTATCCAATAGGTGTGTTTTTGTCATTGGATGAACATTTAGGTCATTTTCGTCCCCCTTAGGCTTATTATAGTCCAATTAGGGTTTTTAGAAAATCTTGTGCATCCAATAGGTGTGTTTGTGTCATTGGATGAACATTTAGGTCACTTTCGTCCTCCGTAGGCTTATTCTTATCCAATTAGGGTTTTTAAACAATCTTGTGTATCCAATAAGTTCATTTGTGTCTATTGATGAACAGTCATTTGCGTCCTCCCTAGACTTATTCTTGTCCAATTAGGGTTTTTAACCAATGTTGTGCATCCAATATGTTCATTTTTGTCATTCGATTAACATTTTGGTCTTTTTCGTCCTCCCTAGGCTTATTATTATCCAATTAGGGTTTTTAACCAATCTTGTGCATCCAATATGTTCATTTGTGTCATTGGATTAACATTTAGGTTACTTTTGTCCTCCCTAGGCTTATTCTTGTCCAATTAGGGTTTTTAACCAATCTTGTGCATCCAATATGTTCATTTGTGTCATTGGATTAACATTTAGGTTATTTTTGTCCCCCCTAGGCTTATTCTTGTCCAATTAGGGTTTATAACCAATCTTGTGCATCCAATAAATTCATCTGTGTCATTGAATTAACATTTAGGTCATTTTCGTCCTCCCTAGGCTTATTCTTGTCCAATTAGGGTTTTTAACCAAACTTGTGCATCCAATAAGTTTATTTGTGTCATTGGATTAACATTTAGGTTATTTTTGTCCTCCCTAGGCTTATTCTTGTCCAATTATGGTTTTTAACCAATCTTGTGCATCCAATAAGTTCATATGTGTCATTAAATTAACATATAGGTCATTTTCGTCCTCCCTATGCTTATTCTTGTCCAATTAGCGTTTTTAACTAATCTTGTGCATCCAATAACTTCATTTGTGTATTTGGATTAACATTTAGGTCATTTTCGTCGTCCCTAGGCTTATTCTTGTCCAATTAGGGTTTTTAACCAATCTTGTGCATCCAATATGTTCATTTGTGTCATTGAATGAACATTTAGTTCATTTTCGTCCTCCCTAGGCTTATTCTTGTCAAATTTGGGTTTTTAACAAATCTTGTGCATCCAATAGTTCTGTTTGTGTGATTGGATGAACATTTAGGTCATTTTCGTCCCCCTTAGGCTTATTATAGTCCAATTAGGGTTTTTAGAAAATTTTGTGCATCCAATAGGTGTGTTTGAGTCATTGGATGAACATTTAGGTCACTCTCGTCCTCCGTAGGCTTATTCTTATCCAATTAGGGTTTTTAAACAATCTTGTGTATCCAATAAGTGCATTTGTGTCTATTGATGAACACTTAAGTCATTTGCGTCCTCCCTAGACTTATTCTTGTCCAATTAGGGTTTTTAACCAATATTGTGCATCCAATATGTTCATTTTTGTCATTGGATTAACATTTTGGTCTTTTTCGTCCTCCCTAGGCTTATTATTATCCAATTAGGGTTTTTAACCAATCTTGTGCATCCAATATGTTCATTTGTGTCATTGGATTAACATTTAGGTTACTTTTGTCCTCCCTAGGCTTATTCTTGTCCAATTAGGGTTTTTAACCAATCTTGTG
>NC_021163.2:39582811-39583223 GCF_000331145.2 Cicer arietinum | reverse complement strand
TTATTCTTGTCCAATTAGGGTTTTTAAACAATCTTGTTCATCCAATAGGTGTGTTTGTGTCATTAGATAAACATTTACGTCATTTTCGTCCTTCTTAGGTTTATTCTTGTCCAATTAGGATTTTTAACCAATCTTGTGCATCCAATAGATGTGTTTGTGTCCTTGAATGATCAATTAGGCCATTTTCGTCCTCTGTAGGCTTATTCTTGTGGAATTAGGGTTTTTAACCAATCTTGTGCATCCAATAAGTCCATTTGTGTCATTGAATGGACAATTAGGTCCTTTTCGTCCTCCCTAGGCTTATTCTTGTCCAATTAGGATTTTTACGGAATCTTGTGCATCCAATAATTTCATTTGTGTATTTGGATAAACATTTAGGTCATTTTCGTCCTCCCTAGGCTTATTCTTGTCC
>NC_021163.2:39561384-39582311 GCF_000331145.2 Cicer arietinum | reverse complement strand
TGCATCCAATAACTTCATTTGTGTCGTTGGATTAACATTTAGGTCATTTTCGTCCTCCCTAGGCTTATTCTTGTCCAATTAGGGTTTTTTTTTTACCAATCTAGTGCATCCAATAAGTTCAATTGTGTCATCGGATTAACATTCAGGTCATTTTCGTCCTCCCTAGGCTTATTCTAGTCCAGTTAGTGTTTTTAACTAATCTTGTGCATCCAATAAGTTCATTTTTGTCATTGGATTAACCTTTAGATCATTTACGTCCTCCCTAACTTATTCTTGTGAAATTATGGTTTTTAACCAATCTTGTGCATCCAATATGTGTGTTTCTGTCATTGGATTAACAATTAGGTCATTTTCGTTCTCCCTAGGCTTATTCTAGTCAAATGAGTGTTTTTAACAAATCTTGTGCATCCAATAAGTTCATTTGTGTCTTTGGATTAACATTTAGGTCATTTTCGTCCTGCATAAGCTTATTCTTGTCCAATTAGGCTTTTTAACCAATCTTGTGCGTCAATTACGGTCATTTGTGTCATTGGTCTAACATTTATGTCATTTTAGTCCTCCTTAGATTTATTCTTGTCCATTTAGGGTTTTTTTTACCAATCTTGTGCATCCAATAAGTTCATTTGTGTCATTGGATTATCATTTAGGTCACTTTTGTCCTCCCTAGGCTTATTCTAGTCCAATTAGGGTTTGTAACCAATCTTGTGCATCCAATAGGTTTGTTTGTGTCATTGGATTAAAACTTTAAGTCATTTTCGTCCTCCCTAGGCTTATTCTAGTTCAATTAGGGTTTTTAACCAATCTTGTGCATTTAATAGGGGTTTTTGTGTCATGGGATTAACATTTAGGTCATTTTCGTCCTCCTAAGGCTTATTCTAGTCCAATTAGGGTTTTCAACCAATCTTGTGTATCACATAGGTTTGTTTGCGCCATTGGATTAAAATTTAGGTCATTTTCGTCCACGTTAGGCTTATTTTATTCAAATTAGCATTTTTAACCGATGTTGTGCATGCAATAAGTTCATTTGCGTCATTGGATTAACATTTAGGTCATTTTACTCCTCCTTAGACTTATTGATGTCCAATTAGAGTTTTTGACCAATCTTGTCCATCCAATAACGTCATTTGTGTCATTGGATTAACATTTAGGTCATTTTCATCCTCCTAAGGCTTATTTTTGTCCAATTAGGTTTTTTTAACCAATCTTGTGCATCTAATAACTTCATTTGTGTTTTTGAATTAATATTTACGTCATTTTCATCGTCCCTTGGCTAATTCTTGTCCAATTATGTTTTTTTTTATCAATTTTGTGCATCCAATAAGTTCATTTGTGTCCTTGGATTAACATTTAGGTCATTTTTGTCCTCCCTAGGCTTATTCTATTCCAATTAGGGTTTTTAACCAATCTTGTGAACCCAATAACTTCATTTGTGTCATTGGATTAACATTTAAGTCATTTTCGTCCTCCGTAGGCTTATTCCTATCCAATTAGGGTTTTTACCAATCTTGTGCATCCAATAAGTTCATATGTGTAATTGGATTAACATTTAGATCATTTTCGTCCACCCTAGGCTTATTCCTGTCCAATTAGATTTTTTAACTATTCTTGTGCATCCAATAAGTTCATTTGTGTCATTGGATTAACATTTAGGTCTTTTCTGTACTCCTTAGCCTTATTATTGTCCAATTAGGGTTTGTTAACCAATCTTGTGCATCCAATATGTTCATTTGTGTCATTAGATTAACATTTAGGTCATTTTCGTCCTCCCTAGGCTTATCAAATCTTGTGCATCCAATAAGTTCATTTGTGTCATTGGATTAACATTTACGTCAATTTCATCCTCCGTAGGCTTATTCTAGTCCAATTAGGATTTTTAACCAATCTTCTGCGTCCAATAACTTCATTTGTGTGGTTCGATTAATATGTAGGTCATTTTCGTCCTCCATAGGCTTATTGTTGTACAATTAGGGTTTTTACCAATGTTGTGCATCCAATTAGTTGATTTGTGTTATTGGATTAACATTCGTCCTCCCTAGTCTTTTTCTTGTCCAATTAGGATTTTTAACCAATCTTATGCATCAAATAGGTGTTTTTGTGTCATTGGATAAACATTTTGGTCATTTTCAACCTCCCTTGGCTTATTCTAGTCCAATTAGGGTTTTTAACCAATATTGTGCATCCAATAGGTTTTATTGCGTCATTAAATTAAAATTTAGGTCATTTTCGTCCCTGCTAGGCTTATTTTAGTCAAATTAGCGTTTTTAACCGATCTTGTGCATCCAATAAGTTCATTTGTGTCATTGGATTAACATTTAGGTCATTTTCGTCCTCATTAGGCTTATTCTTGTGCAATTAGAGTTTTTAACCAATCTTGTGCATCCAATAACTTCATTTGTGTCATTGGATTAACATTTAGGTCATTTTCGTCCTCATTAGGCTTATTCTTGTGCAATTAGAGTTTTTAACCAATCTTGTGCATCCAATAACTTCATTTGTGTCATTGGATTAACATTTAGCTCATTTTTGTCCTCCGTAGGCTTATTCTAGTCCAATTAGGGTTTTTAACCAATCTTGTGAATCCAATAACTTCATTTGTGTCATTAGATTAACATTTAAGTCCTTTTCGTCCTCCCTAGGCTTATTCTTGTGCAATTAGGGTTTTTAACCAATCTTCTGCATCCAATAACTTCATTTGTGTCGTTGCATTAACATTTAGGTCATTTTCGTCCTCCCAAGGCTTATTCTCGTCCAATTAGGGTTTTTTTTTATACCAATCTTGTGCATCCAATAAGTTCATTTCTGTCATCGGATTAACATTTAGGTCATTTTCGTCCTCCCTAGGCTTATTCTAGTCCAGATAGGGTTTTTAACTAATCTTGTGCATCCAATAAGTTTATTTTTGTCATTGGATTAACATTTAGATCATTTACGTCCTCCCTAACTTATTCTTGTGAAATAATGGTTTTTAACACATCTTGTGCATCCAATAGGTGTGTTTCTGTAATTGGATTAACAATTATGTCGTTTTCGTTCTCCCTAGGCTTATTCTAGTCAAATTAGTGTTTTTAACAAATCTTGTGCATCCAATAAGTTCATTTGTGTCATCAGATTAACATTTAGGTCATTTTCGTCCTGCATAGGCTTATTCCTGTCCAATTAGGGTTTTAAACCAATCTTGTGCATCCAATAAGTTCATTTGTGTCATTGGATTAACATTGCGGTCATTTACGTCCTCCCTAAGCTTATTCTTGTCCAATTAGGGTTTTTAACCAATCTTGTGCGTCAATTACGGTCATTTGTGTCATTGGTCTAACATTTACGTCCTTTTAGTCCTCCTTAGGCTTATTCTTGTCCATTTAGGGTTTTTTTACCAATCTTGTGCATCCAATTGGTTTGTTTGTGTCATTGGATAAAAATTTAAGTCATTTTCGTCCTCTCTAGGCTTATTCTTGTCTATTTAAGGTTTTTAACCCATCATGTCCGTCCTATAGGTGTGTTTGTGTAATTCGATTAAAATTTAGGTCATTTTCTTCCTCCCTAGTCTTATTCTAGTCAAATTAGCGTTTTTAACCATTCTTGTGCATCCAATAAGTTCATTTGTGTCATTCGATTAACATTTCGGTCATTTTCTTCCTCCACAGGCTTATTTTTGTCCAATTAGGGTTTTTAACCAATCTTGTGCATCCAATGGCTTCATTTGTGTCATTGGATTAGCATTTAGGTCTTTTTCGTCCTCCCTAGGTTTATTCTAGTCCAATTAGGGTTCTTAACCAATCTTGTGCATCCAATAGGTGTGTTTGTGTCATTGGATTAACATTTAGGTCATTTTCGTCCTCCTTTGGCTTATTCTAGTCCAATTAGGATTTTTAGCCAATCATGTGGATCCAATAAGTTCATTTGTGTCATTGGATTGACATTTAGATCATTTTCAACCTCCCTAGGCTGATTTCTGTCCAATTAGGGTTTTTAACGAATCTTGTGCATCCAATAGGTGTGTTTGTGTCATAGGAATAACAATTAGGTCATTTTCGTCTTCCTTAGGCTTATTCTTGTCCAATTAGTGTTTTTCCAAATCTTGTGCATCCCATAAGTTCATTTGTGTCATTGGATTAACATTTAGGTCATTTACGTCCACCCTAGGCTTATTCTTGTCCAATTAGGGTTTTTAACTATTCTTGTGCATCCAATAAGTTTATTTGTGTCATTGGATTAACATTTAGGTAACTTTCGTTCTCCCTAGGCTTATTCTAGTCAAATTAGGGTTTTTAGCAAATCTTGTGCATCCAATAAGTTCATTTGTATCAATGGATTAACATTTAGGTCATTTTCGTCCTCCCTAGGCTTATTCATGTCCAATTAGGTTTTTTTAACCAATCTTGGGCATCCAATAAGTTCATTTGTGTCATTGGATTAACATTTAGGTTGTTTTCGTCCTCATTGGGCTTATTCTTGTCCAATTAGGGTTTTTAACCAATCTTGTGCATCAAATAAGTTCATTTTTGTCATTGGATTAACATTTAGGTCATTTACGTCCTGCCTAGGCAAATTCTAGTCGAATTAGCGTTTTTAACCAATCTTGTGCATCCAATAAGTTCATTTGTGTCATTGGATAAACATTTAGGTCACTTACGTCCTCCCTAGGCTTATTCTTGTCCAATTAGGGTTTTTAACCAATCTTGTGCATCAAATAAGTTCATTTTTGTCATTGGATTAACATTTAGGTCATTTACGTCCTGCCTAGGCAAATTCTAGTCGAATTAGCGTTTTTAACCAATCTTGTGCATCCAATAAGTTCATTTGTGTCATTGGATTAACATTTAGGTCATTTTCGTTCTCCCTAGGCTTATTCTAGTCCAATAAGGGTTTTTATCCAATCTTGTGCATCCAATAGGTGTGTTTGTGTCATTGGATTAACATTTAGGTCATTTTCGTTCTCCCTAGGCTTATTCTAGTCCAATAAGGGTTTTTATCCAATCTTGTGCATCCAATAGGTGTGTTTGTGTCATTGGATTAAGATTTAGGTGATTTTCGTTTTCCCTAGACTTATTCTAGTTCAATTAGAGTTTTTAACGAATCTAGTGCATTTAATAGGTGTGTTTGTGTCATTGGATTAACATTTAGGTCATTTTTGTCCTCCCTAGCCTTATTCTTGTCCAATTAGGATTTTTAACTAATCTTGTGCATCCAATAAGTTCATTTGCGTCAATGGAATAACATTTAGGTCATTTTCGTCCTCCCTAAGCTTATTCTTGTCCAATTTGGTTTTTTAACCAATCTTGTGCAATCAATAAGTTCATTTGTGTCATTGGATTAACATTTAGGTCGTTTTCGTTCTCCATATGCTTATTCTAGTCCAATTAGGGTTCTTAACAAATCTTGTGCATCCAATAAGTTCATTTGTGTCATTGGAATAACCTTTAGGTCATTTTCGTCCTCCTTAGGCTTATTCTTGTCTAATTAGTGTTTTTTACAAATCTTGTGAATCCAATAAGTTGATTTGTGTCAATGGATTAACATTTAGGTCGTTTTCGTCATCCCTAGGCTTATTCTTGTCCAATTAGGTTTTTTAACCAATCTTGTGCATCCAATAAGTTCATTTGTGTCATTGGGATTAACATTTAGGTTGTTTTCGTCCTCCCTAGGCTTATTCCTTTCCAATTAAGGTTTTTAACCAATTTTGTGCATCCAATAAGTTCATTTGTGTCATTGGATTAACATTTAGGTCATTTACGTCCTCCCTAGGCTTATTATTGTCCAATTTGTTGGTTGGTATGACCTCGAAATAATCGGAATGTATCAGTTCTTTAAGAAATTAAATCAATTTCATACACACAGCGGAATTAAATTGCGGCATACAAGATTAGCAATTGCAAGTAGATTGATAGGAGATTAACCAAGATGCATGCAAGTCAAATTATCAGTTTAAACAATATTACCTAACACAGAATATGTTTAACATGCATCTAATATTAATCACATATACAGATATTGCAAGATAGAAAATTAAAGGAGTTAAGGGTTAGAGAAGATTGCACCAAGAATTTATCCTGGTTCAGATTTTCAGATTTCAGATTTTCTTCTCCAATAGAAAGAATCAATTACAGATTGTCCAGTTTCATCCCCGAAACCTATCTATCTAAATGATCTCTTTCCTATTGATCACCCTCTGATCCTTGTAGACACTCAGCAGTCTAACACAAAATCAAAGTACGACTCTTTCTTGTTGAGCACTCTCACCCAAGAAAGTAGCCACCAGTTTCTAGCTGGCTTTTCTCGCTTTCGTTTCTTTTCAAAGTATTATTACAACCTGAATAAAGGAAGAACAAAAAGAAGTCTTCAATCTTGGTCAATGTGACTTCTCAGGAATCTGGATATTCAAGGATTGTTCATGAGAACCTTGTCTTTCAAGATCACTTTTCCAGCTCTCTTATTGATTGTTGATAATCTCTTTTCCTGTGATCTGAAAAAGCAATCTCAGTATGTTAACCAAGTATTATTGAGAGTTCTTTTGTATATCAAGAATATTCAAAGTGTTTATCAGATTGTTATTGAAAGAATGATTGAAGACAGTTTATATAGTTTCTGAAAAACATCTTAATCAATCGATTTGCCAATCGATTTCTTAAAGTAATAAAACCGGTCTAATCGATTTGCCAATCGATTCTCGCGTGTCTTGTTTTTCTTGAATCTTGAAACTATATAAGCCAATCGATTTACCAATCGATTCTTTAAATATCATTTTTCAGTGATTATGTTAAGACTTATATGCATCGATTTCGTAATCGATTGCAGATGTTATGTTCAAAGTAAAACACATACCAATCGATTTCGTAATCGATTTATTAAGTCTTCATAATCGATTAACAAATACTCAGAATCGATTTGGCCACAAGCTCAGAGTTCACTGTGATTTCAAAAAGTTCTTTCAATCGATTTGCCAATCGATTGTGTTTAAGTCAGTGACTCAGCTATTTTGATGTTAATCGACGTGCCAATCGATTTGTATGTATTTGCCTGAAAAGTTCTTACCTGGCGTTTAGTTCAATCGATTTCCCAATCGATTGCAACCAAACTTAACTTGATTGAAATTTCACTCAATAGATTGTCCAATCGATTGTGTTTGTCACAGGAAAAGTTATTTCGCAAATAGTATTTAAGCAATCGATTTGCCAATCGATTACCCTCAAAACTGGAGTGTCACTGTGACTTGTACAATCGATTTCCCAATCGATTTATTTCAATCAGGTTTACTTTGTGAAATGTATAATCGATTTGTCAATCGATTAGCCTGTAAAACAGGGTGCCACTGACTTGTGCAGTTTTCATTTCTAATTTAGTCAGTCGATTGCCCAATCGATTATACCATCACAAACAGTTGTGTTTCCTTACACCCTTGTTATGAAATCGATTTCCCAATCGATTTACTCAGTCAAAAATCAACTTTTGTTGATTTCTTGTGTTCCAAGCAATATGTTCCAAGTGTGTAGGATTGGATTGTTGTTCCTGAAATCTTGCTCAATTCAAATATTAGATTTATCATATGATGTATGAACATTGTATGTTTGTTAATTATGTCAAAATTAGGATTCAAAGGACTAAAGTCCAACACAATTAGGGTTTTTAACCAATCTTGTGCATCCAGTAAGGTCATTTGTGTCATTAGATTAACATGTAGGTCATTTTCGTCCTCCCTTGGCTTACTCTAGTCAAATTAGGGTCTTTAACAAATCTTGTGCATCCAATAACTTCATTTGTGTTACTGGATTAACATTTAAGTCATTTTCGTTCTCCATAGGCTTATTCTAGTCAAATTAGTGTTTTTAACAAATTTTATGCATCCAATAAGTTCATTTGTGTCATTGGATTAACATTTAGGTCATTTTCGTCCTCCCTAGGCTTATTCTTGTCCAATTAGGGTTTTTAACAAATCTTGTGCATCCAATAGGTGTGTTTGTGTCATTGGATTAAAATTTAGGTCATTTTCGTAATCCCTATGCCTTTTGTAGTTCAATTAGGGGTTTTAACCAATCTTGTGAATTTAATAGGTATGTTTGTGTCAGTGGATTAACATTTAGGTCATATTCGTCCTCCCTTGGCTTATTCTAGTCCAATTAGGGTTTTTAGCCAACGGTGTGCCTCCAATAAATTCATTGGTGTCATTGGATTAACATTTAGGTCATTTTCAACCTCCCTAGACTTATTCTTGTTCAATTAGGGTTTTTAACGAATCTTGTGCATTCAATAGGTGTATTTGCGAAATTGGAGTAACATTTAGGTCATTTTCGTTCTCCATAATCTTATTCTAGTCCAATTAGGGTTTTTAACAAATCTTGTGTATCCAATAAGTTCATTTGTGTCATTGGAATAAAATTTAGGTCATTTTCGTTTTCCCTAGATTTATTCTAGTCCAGTTAGGGTTTTTAACCAATCATGTGCATCATAGAGGATTGTTTGCATCACTGGATTAAAATTTAGGTCATTTTTGTCCTCCCTAGGCTTACTCTAGTCAAATTAGTGTTTTTAACCAATCTTGTGCAACCAATAAGTTCATTTGTGTCATTGGATTAACATTTACGTCAATTTCATCCTCCGTAGGCTTATTCTAGTCCAATTAGGATTTTTGACGAATCTTGTGCATCCAATAGGTGTGTTTCTGTCATTGGATTAAAAATTAGGTCATTTTCGTTCTCCGTAGGCTTATTCTAGTCAAATTACGGTTTTTAACAAATCTTGTGCATCCAATAAGTTCATTTGTGTCATTGGATTAACATTTAGGTCATTTACGTCCTCCTTAGGCTTATTCTTGCCCAATTAGGGTTTTTAACGAATCTTGTGCATCCAATACGTGTGTTTGCGTCATTGGATTAACATTTAGGTCATTTTCGTTCTCTATAGGCTTCTTCTAGTCCAATTAGGGTTTTTAACAAATCTTGTGCATCCCATAAGTTCATTTGTGTCATTCGAATAACATTTAGGTCATTTTCGTCGTCCTTAGGCTTATTCTAGTTCAATTAGGGGTTTTAACCAATCTTTTGCATTTAATAGGTTTGTTTGTGTCAGTGGATTAACATTTAGGTCATTTTTTTCCTCCCTAGGCTTATTCTAGTCCAATTAGGGTTTTTAACCTATCTTGTGCGTCATATAGGTGTGTTTGTGTCATTGGATTAAAATTTATGTCATTTTCGTCCCCCATTGGCTTATTCTAGTCAAATGAGCTTTTTTTAACCAATGTTGTGCATCCAATAACTTCATTTGTGTTACTGGATTAACATTTAGGTCATTTTCGTTCTCCATAGGCTTATTCTAGTCCAATTAGGGGTTTTAACTAATCTTGTGCATCCAATAAGTTCATTTGTGTCATTGGATTAAAATTTAGGTCATTTTCGTCCTATTTAGGCTTAATCTGTTCCAATTAGGGTTTTTTACCAATCCTGTGCATCCAATAAGTTCATTAGTGTCCTTGGATTAACATTTAGGTTATTTTCGTCCTTCCTATGCTTTTTCTAGTACAATTAGGGTTTTTAACCAATCTTGTGCATCCAATAAGTTCATATGTGTCATTGGATTAACATTTAGGTCATCTTCGTCCTCTTTGTGCTTATTCTACTCCAATTAGGGTTTTTAACCAATCTTGTGCATCCAATAAGTTCATTTGTGTCATTGGATTAACATTTACGTCAATTTCATCCTCCGTAGGCTTATTCTAGTCCAATTAGGATTTTTAACTAAACCTCTGCATCCAATAACTTCATTTGTGTCGTTCGATTAACATTTAGGTCATTTTCGTCCTCCATAGGCTTATTCTTGTCCAAATAGGGTTTTTACCAATCCTGTGCATCCAATTAGTTTATTTCTGCTATTGGATTAACATTCGTCCTCCCTAGGCTTTTTCTTGTACAATTAGGATTTTTAACCAATCTCATGTATCAAATAGGTGTGTATGTGTCGTTGAATTAACATTTAGGTTATTTTCGTCCTCCCTATGCTTTTTCTTGTCCAATTAGGGTTTTTAAGCAATCTTATGCATCCAATAGGTGTGTTTGTGTCAATGGATAAACATTTTGGTCATTTTCAACCTCCCTTGGCTTATTCTAGTCCAATTAGGGTTTTTAACCAATCTTGTGTATCCAATAGGTGCGTTTGTGTCATTGGATTAACACTTTCCTCCTTCCAAGGCTTATTCTAGTCCAATTAGGGTTATTAACTAATCTTGTGCATCCAATTAGTTCATTTGTGTCATTGGATTAACATTTAGGTCATTTTCGTCCTCCCTAGGCTTATTCTTGTCCAACAAGGGTTTTTAAACAATCTTGTGCATCATATAGGTTTTATTGCATCATTAAATTAAAATTTAGGTCATTTTCGTTCCTCCTAGGCTTATTTTAGTCAAATTAGCGTTTTTCACCGATCTTATGCATCCAATAAGTTCATTTGTGTCATTGGATTAACATTTAGGTCATTTTCGTCCTCATTAGGCTTATTCTTGTGCAATTAGAGTTTTTTTTACCAATCTTGTGCATCCAATAACTTCATTTGTGTCATTGGATTAACATTTAGGTCATTTTCATCCTCCTAAGGCTTATTCTTGTCCAATTAGGTTTTTCTAATCAATCTTGTGCATCCAATAACTTCATTTGTGTCATTGGATTAACATTTAGGTCATTTTTGTCCTCCGTAGGCTTATTCTAGTCCAATTAAGGTTTTTAACCAATCTTGTGAATCCAATAACTTCATGTGAGTCCTTGGATTAACATTTAGTTCATTTTCATCCTCCCTAGGCTTATTATTGTACAATTAGGGTTTTTTTTTTACCAATCTTGTGCATCCAATGAGTTCATTTTTGTCATTGGATTAACATTTAGATCATTTACGTCCTCCCTAACTTATTCTTGTGAAATTATGGTTTTTAACCAATCTTGTGCATCCAATAGGTGTGTTTCTGTCATTGGATTAACAATTAGGTCATTTTCGTTCTCCCTAGGCTTATTCTAGTCAAATTAGTGTTTTTAACAAATTTTGAGCATCCAATAAGTTCATTTGTGTCATTGGATTAACATTTAGGTCATTTTCGTCCTACATAAGCTTATTCTTGTCCAATTAGGGTTTCTAACCAATCTTTTGCATCCAATAAGTTCATCTTTGTCATTGGATTAACATTGCGGTCATTTACATCTTCCCTAGGCTTATTCTTGTCCAATTAGGGTTTTTAACCAATCTTGTGCGTTAATTACGGTCGTTTGTGTCATTGGTCTAGCATTTACGTCATTTTAGTCCTCCTTAGGCTTATTCTTGTCCATTTAGGGTTTTTTTACCAATCTTGTGCATCCAATAAGTTCATTTGTGTCATTGGATTATCATTTAGGTCACTTTCGTCCTCCCTAGGCTTATTCTAGTCCAATTAGGGTTTTTAACCAATCTTGTGCATCCAATAAGTTTGTTTGTGTCATTGGATTAAAATTTAGGTCATTTTCGTCCTCCTGAGGCTTATTCTTGTCCAATTAGGGTTTTTACCAATCTTGTGCATCCAATAAGTTCATATGTGTAATTGGATTAACATTTAGATCATTTTCGTCCACCCTAGGCTTGTTCTTGTCCAATTAGATTTTTTAACTATTCTTGTGCATCCAATAAGTTCATTTGTGTCATTGGATTAACATTTAGGTCTTTTCTGTACTCCTTAGCCTTATTCTTGTCCCATTAGGGTTTGTTAACCAATCTTGTGCATCCAATAAGTTCATTTGTGTCATCAGATTAACATTTAGGTCATTTTCGTTCTCCACAGGCTTATTCTAGTACAATTAGGGTTTTTAACAAATCTTGTGCATCCAACAAGTTCATTTGTGTCATTGGATTAACATTTACGTCAATTTCATCCTCCGTAGGATTATTCTAGTCCAATTAGGATTTTTGACCAATCTTGTGCATCCAATAGGTGTGTTTCTGTCATTGGATTAAAAATTAGGTCATTTTCGTTCTCCGTAGGCTTATTCTAGTCAAATTACGGTTTTTAACAAATCTTGTGCATCCAACAAGTTCATTTGTGTCATTGGATTAACATTTAGGTCATTTACGTCCTACTTAGGCTTATTCTTGTCCAATTAGGGTTTTTAACCAATCTTGTGCACCCAATAACTTCATTTGTGTCATTGGATTAACATTTAGGTCATTTTCATCCTCCCATGGCTTATTCTTGTCCAATTAGGTTTTTTAACCCATCTTGTGCATCCAATAACTTCATTTGTGTCATTGGTTTAACATATATGTCAGTTTCGTCCTCCCTAGACTTATTCTTGTCCAATTAGGGTTTTTTACCAGCCTTGTGCATCCAATAAGTTCATTTGTGTCATTGGATTAACATTTACGTCATTTTCGTCCTCCCTGGGCTTATTCTAGTAAAATTAGGGTTTTTAACAAATCTTGTGCATCCAATAAGTTCATTTGTGTCATTGGATTAACATTTACGTCATTTTCGTCCTCCCTGGGCTTATTCTAGTAAAATTAGGGTTTTTAACAAATCTTGTGCATCCAATAAGTTCATTTGTGTCATTGGATTAACATTTACGTCATTTTCGTCCTCCCTGGGCTTATTCTAGTAAAATTAGGGTTTTTAACAAATCTTGTGCATCCAATAAGTTCATTTGTGTCATTGGATTAACATTTACGTCATTTTCGTCCTCCCTGGGCTTATTCTAGTAAAATTAGGGTTTTTAACAAATCTTGTGCATCCAATAAGTTCATTTGTGTCATTGGATTAACATTTACGTCATTTTCGTCCTCCCTGGGCTTATTCTAGTAAAATTAGGGTTTTTAACAAATCTTGTGCATCCAATAAGTTTATTTGTGTCAGTGGATTTACATTTATGTCATTTTCGTCCTCCATATGCTTATTCTTGTCCAATTAGGGTTTTTAACCAATCTTGTGCAGCCAATAAGTGTGTTTGTGTCATGGAATTAACATTTAGGTCATTTTCGTCCTCCTAAGGCTTATTGTAGTCCAATTAGAGTTTTTAACCTATCTTGTGTATCATATAGGTTTGTTTGCGTTATTGGATTAAAAATTAGGTCATTTTCGTCTGCCCTAGGCTTATTTCAGTCAAATTAGCGTATTTAACCGATCTTGTGCATCCAATAAGTTCATTTGTGTCATTGGATTAACATTTAGGTCATTTTCGTCCTCCTTACGCTTATTCTTGTCCAATTAGGGTTTTTAACCAAACTTTTGCATCCATTCACTTCATTTATGTCATTGGATTAACATTTAGGTCATTTTCTGCCTCATATGGCTTATTCTTGTCCAATTTGGTTTTTTAACCAATCTTGTGCATCCAATAACTTCATTTGGGTCATTGGATTAACATTTAGGTCATTTTCGTCCTCCCTAGGCTTATTCTTGTCCAATTAGTGTTTTTTTTTGGCAATCTTGTGCATCCAATAAGTTCATTTGTGTCATTGGATTAACATTTAGGTCATTTTCGTCCTCCCTAGGCTTATTCTTGTCCAATTAGTGTTTTTTTTTGGCAATCTTGTGCATCCAATAAGTTCATTTGTGTCATTGGATTAACATTTAGGTCATTTTCATCCTCCTTAGGCTTATTCTTTTCCTCTTAGGGTTTTTAACCAATCTTGTGCATCCAATAGGTGTGTTTGTGTCATTGGATTAACATTTAGGTCATTTTCGTTCTTCCAAGGCTTATTCTAGTCCAATTAGGGTTTTTAACCAATCTTGTGCATCCAATAGGTGTGTTTGTGTCATTAGATTAAAATTTAGGTCATTTTCGTTCTCCCTAGGCTTATTCTAGTTCAATTAGTGTTTTTAACGAATCAAGTGCATTTAATAGGTGTGTTTGTGTCATTGAATTAACATTTAGGTCATTTTTGTCCTCCATAGACTTATTCTTGTCCAATTTGGGTTTTTAACTAATCTTGTGCATCCAATAAGTTCATTTGTGTCATTGGATTAACATTTAGGTAATTTTCGTTCTCCCTAGGCTTATTATATCAAATTAGGGTTTTAACAAATCTTGTGCATCCAATAAGTTCATTTGCGTCAATCGATGAACATTTAGGTCATTTTCGTCCTCCCTAAGCTTATTCTTGTCCTATTTTGTTTTTTCACCAATCTTGTGCAATAAATAACTTCATTTGTGTCATTGGATTAACATTTAGGTCCTTTTCGTTCTCCATAGGCTTATTCTAGTCCAATTAGGGTTTTTAACAAATCTTGTGCATCCAATAAGTTCATTCGTGTCATTGGAATATCCTTTAGGTCATTTTCGTTCTCCTTAGGCTTATTCTTGTCTAATTAATGTTTTTTACAAATCTTGTGAATCCAATAAGTTCATTTGTGCCAATGGATTAACATTTAGGTCGTTTTCGTCATCCCTAGGCTTATTCTTGTCCTATTAGGTTTTTTACCAATCTTGTGCATCCATTAAGTTCATTTGTGTCATTGGATTAACATTTAGGTCGTTTTCGTCCTCCCTAGGCTATTCCTTTCCAATTAGGGTTTTTCACCAAACTTGTGCATCCAATAAGTTCATTTGTGTCATTGGATTAACATTTAGGTCATTTTCTGCCTCATATGGCTTATTCTTGTCCAATTAGGGTTTTTAACCAATCTTGTGCATCCAATAAGTTCATTTGTGTCATTGGATTAACATTTAGGTCATTTTCTGCCTCATATGGCTTATTCTTGTCCAATTTGGGTTTTTAACCAATCTTGTGCATCGAATAAGGTCATTTGTGTCATTGGATTAACATGTAGGTCATTTTCGTCCTCCCTAGGCTTATTCTTGTCCAATTAGGGTTTTTAACCAATCTTGTGCAACCAATAGGTGTGTTTGTGTCATTGGATTAACATTTAGGTCATTTTCGTCATCCCTATGCTTTTTCTAGTTCAATTAGGGGTTTTAACCAATCTTGTGCATTTAATAGGTATGTTTTTGGCAATGTTGTGCCTCCAATAAATTCATTTGTGTCATTGAATTAACATTTAGGTCATTTTCAACCTCTCTAGTCATATTCTTGTTCAATTAGGGTTTTTAACGAATCTTGTGCATTCAAATTAATGTTTTTAACCAATCTTGTGCGTCCAATAAGTTCATTTTGTTGGTTGGTACGACCTCGAAATAATCGGAATGTATCAGTTCTTTAAGAAATTAAATCAATTTCATACACACAGCGGAATTTAAATTGTGGCATACAAGATTAGCAAGTTCTATTAGATTGATATGAGATTAACCAAGATGCATGCAAGTTAAAATATCAGATTAAACAATATTACTTATCACAGAATATGTTTAACATGCATCTAATATTAATCACATATACAGATATTGCAAGATAGAAAATTAAAGGAGTTAAGGGTTAGAGAAGATTGCACCAAGGATTTATACTGGTTCAGTTGTCAACTTGACAACCTACATCCAGTCCTGAAAATCCAAACGGATTTCAGATTTTCTTCTCCAATAGAAAGAATCAATTACAGATTGTCCAGTTTCATCCCCGAAACCTATCTATCTTAATGATCTCTTTCCTATTGATCACCCTCTGATCCTTGTAGATACTCAGCAATCTAACACAGAATCAAAGTACGACTCTTTCTTGTTGAGCACTCTCACCCAAGAAAGTAGCCACCAGTTTCTAGCTGGCTTTTCTCGCTTTCGTTTCGTTTCAAAAGTATTATTACAAACAGAATAAAGGAAGAACAAAAAGAAGTCTTCAATCTTGGTTAATGTTAGCTCTCTTATTGAATGTTATAATCTATTTGGCTGTGATCTGAAAAAGCTGTTATTATTGTTTGAAAGAATGATTGAAGACAGTTTATATAGTTTCTGAAAAACATATTAATCAATCGATTTACCAATCGATTTCGTAAAGTGATAAACCAGTCTAATCGATTTGCCAATCGATTATCGTGTGTCTTGTTTTTCTTGAATCTTGAAACTATATAATCCAATCGATTTACCAATCGATTCTTTAAACAACATTTCTCAGTGATTATGTTAAGACTGATATGAATCGATTTCGTAATCGATTGCAGATGTTATGTTCAAACTGAAACACATATCAATCGATTGCGTAATCGATTTATTAAGTCTTCATAATCGATTAACAAATACTCAGAATCGATTTGGCCATAAGCTCAGAGTTCACTGAGATTTCAAAAGATTTTTCAATCGATTTGCCAATCGATTGTGTTTAAGTCAGTGACTCAGCTATTTTGATGTTAATCGACGTGCCAATCGATTTGTATGTATTTGTCTGAAAACGTTCTTACCTGGGATTTAGTTCAATCGATTTGCCAATCGATTGCAACCAAATTTGACTTGATTGAAATTTTACAACATAGATTGTCCAATCGATTTGTATGTCACAGGAAAGGTTATTTTGCAAGTGATATTTAAGTAATCGATTTGCCAATCGATTACCCTTAAAACTGGGGTTCCACTGTGACTTGTCCAATCGATTTCCCAATCGATGTATTTCAATCAGGTTTACTTTGTGAGATGTATAATCGATTTGTCAATCGATTACCCTCAAAACTGGGGTGCTACTGACTTGTGCAATTTTCGTTTCTAATTTAGTCAGTCGATTGCCCAATCGATTATACCAACACAAACAGTTGTGTTTCCTTACACCCTTGTTATGAAATCGATTTCCCAATCGATTTGCTTCAGTCAAAAATCAACTTTTGTTGATTTCTTATGTTCCAAGCAATATGTTCCAAGTGTGTAGGATTTGATTGTTGTTCCTGAAATCTTGCTCATTCAAATATTAGACTTATCATGTGGTGTACGAACATTCTATGTTTGTTAATTATGTCAAAATTAGGATTCAAAGGACTAAAGTCCAACACATTTGTGTCATTGGATTAACATTTAGGTCATTTTCTTCCTCCTTAGGCTTATTCTTGTCCAATTAGGGTTTTTAACCAATCTTGTGCATCCAATGACTTCATTTGTGTCATTGGATTAACATTTAGGTCATTTTCGTCCTCCCTAGGTTTATTCTAGTCGAATTAGGGTTTTTAACAAATCTTTTGCTTCCAATAGGTGTGTTTGTGTCAGTGGATTAACATTTAGGTCATTTTTGTCCTCCCTTGGCTTATTCTAGTCCAATTATGGTTTTAAGCCAATGTTGTGGATCCAATAAGTTTAGTTGTGTCATTGGATAAACATTTAGGTCATTTTCAACCTCCATAGGCTTATTTTCGTCCAATTAGGGTTTGTAACGAATCTTGTGCATCCAATAGGTGTGATTGCGTCATTGGAGTAACATTTAGGTCATTTTGGTTCTCTATAGGCTTCTTCTAGTCCAATTAGGGTTTTTAACAAATCTTGTGCATCCCATAAGTTCATTTGTGTCATTCGGATAACATTTAGGTCATTTTCGTCGTCCTTAGGCTTATTCTAGTTCAATTAGGGGTTTTAACCAATCTTGTGCATTTAATAGGTTTGTTTGTGTCAGTGGATTAACATTTAGGTCATTTTCGTCCCCCCAGGGCTTATTCTAGTCCAATTAGGGTTTGTAACCTATCTTTTGCGTCATATAGGTGTGTTTGTGTCATTGGATTAAATTTTAGGTCATTCTCGTCCTCCATTGGTTTATTCTAGTCAAATGAGCGTTTTTAACCAATGTTGTGCATCCAATAACTTCATTTGTGTTATTGGATTAACATTTAGGTCATTTTCGTGCTCCATACGCTTATTCTAGTCCAAGTAGGGGTTTTAACAAATCTTGTGCATCCAATACGCTTATTCGTCCTTTCTAGGCTTATTCTTTTCCAATTAGGGTTTTTTTTTATCAATCCTGTGCATTCAATAAATTCATTAGTGTCCTTGGATTAACATTTAGGTTATTTTCGTCCTCTCTATGCTTTTTCTTGTCCCATTAGGGTTTTTAAGCAGTCTTGTGCATCCAATAAGTGTGTTTGTGTCATTGGATAAACATTTTGGTCATTTTCAACCTCCCTTGGCTTATTCTAGTCCAATTAGGGTTTTTAACCAATCTTGTGCATCCAATAGGTGTGTTTGTGTCATTGGATTAACATTTTCGTCCTTCCAAGGCTTATTCTAGTCCAATTGGGGTTATTAACTAATCTTGTGCATCCAATTAGTTCATTTGTTTCATTGGATTAACATTTATGTCATTTTCGTCCTCCCTAGGCTTATTCTTGTCCATTTAGGGTTTTTTTACCAATCTTGTGCATCCAATAGGTGTGTTTGTGTGATTGGATTAACATTTTCGTCCTTCCAAGGCTTATTCTAGTCCAATTGGGGTTATTAACTAATCTTGTGCATCCAATAGGTGTGTTTGTGTAATCAGATGAACATTTAGGTCATTTTCGTCCTCATTAGGCTTATTCTTGTGCAATTAGAGTTTTTAACCAATCTTGTGCATCAAATAACTTCATTTGTGTCATTGGATTAACATTTAGGTCATTTTTATCCTCCCAAGGCTTATTCTTATCCAATTAGGTTTTTTTATCCAATCTTGTGAATCCAATAACTTCATTTGTGTCATTGGATTAACATTTAAGTCATTTTCGTCCTCCCTAGTCTTATTCTTGTGCAATTAGGGTTTTTACCAATCTTGTGCATCCAATAAGTGTGTTTGTGTCATTGGATTAATATTTAGGTCATTTTCGTCCTCCTTAGGCTTATTCTAGTCCAATTAGGGATTTTAACCAATCTTCTGCATCTAATAACTTCATTTGTGTCGTTGGATTAACATTTAGGTCATTTTCATTCTCCCTAGGCTTATTCTTGTCCAATTAGGGTTTTTTTTTTTTTTTTTACCAATCTTGTGCATCCAATAAGTTCACTTGTGTCATCGGATTAACATTTAGGTCATTTTTCATCCTCCCTAGGCTTATTCTAGTCCAGTTAGGGTTTTTAACAAATCTTGTGCATCCAATAAGTTCATTTTTGTCATTGGATTAACAATTAGGTCATTTTCGTTCTCCCTAGGCTTATTCTAGTCAAATTAGTGTTTTTAACAAATTTTATGCATCCAATAAGTTCATTTGTGTCATTGGATAAACATTTAGGTCATTTTCGTCCTACATAGGCTTATTCTTGTCCAATTAGGGTTTTTAACCAATCTTGTGCGTTAATTACGGTCATTTGTGTCATTGGTCTAACATTTAAGTCATTTTAGTCCTCCTTAGGCTTATTCTTGTCCATTTAGGGTTTTTTTACCAATCTTGTGCATCCAATAAGTTCATTTGTGTCATTGGATTATCATTTAGGTCACTTTCGTCCTCCCTAGGCTTATTCTTGTCCATTTAGGGTTTTTAACCAATCATGTGCATCTAGTAACTTCATTTGTGTCATTGGATTATCATTTAGGTCACTTTCGTCCTCCCTAGGCTTATTCTAGTTCAATTAGGGTTTTTAACCAATCTTGTGCATTTAATAGGGGTTTTTGTGTCATGGGATTAACATTTAGGTCATTTTCGTCCTCCTGAGGCTTATTCTTGTCCAATTAGGGTTTTTAACCAATCTTGTGTATCACATAGGTTTGTTTGTGTCATTGGATTAAAATTTAGGTCATTTTCGTCCACGTTAGGCTTATTTTATTCAAATTAGCGATTTTAACCGATCTTGTGCATCCAATAAGTTCATTTGCGTCATTGGATTAACATTTAGGTCATTTTAGTCCTCCTTAGGCTTATTCTTGTCCAATTAGAGTTTTTAACCAATCTTGTCCATCCAATAACGTCATTTGTGTCATTGGATTAACATTTAGGTCATTTTCATCCTCCTAAGACTTATTCTTGTCCAATTAGGTGTTTTTAACCAATCATGTGCATCTAATAACTTCATTTGTGTTTTTGGATAAATATTTACGTCATTTTCGTCCTCCCTAGGCAATTTCTTGTCCAATTATGTTTTTTATACCAATTTTGTGCATCCAATAAGTTCATTTGTGTCCTTGGATTAACATTTAGGTCATTTTTGTCCTCCCTATGCTTATTCTAGTCCAATTAGGGTTTTTAACCAGTCTTGTGAACCCAATAACTTCATTTGTGTCATTGGATTAACATTTAAGTCATTTACGTCCTCCGTAGGCTTATTCTCGTCCAATTAGGGTTTTTACCAATCTTGTGCATCCAATAAGTTCATATGTGTAATTGGATTAACATTTAGATCATTTTCGTCCACCCTAGGCTTGTTCTTGTCCAATTAGATTTTTTAACTATTCTTGTGCATCCAATAAGTTCATTTGTGTCATTGGATTAACATTTAGGTCTTCTCTGTACTCCTTAGCCTTATTCTTGTCCAATTAGGGTTTGTTAACCAATCTTGTGCATTCAATAAGTTCATTTGTGTCATTAGATTAACATTTAGGTCATTTTCGTTTTCCATAGGCTTATTCTAGTACAATTAGGGTTTTTAACAAATCTTGTGCATCCAATAAGTTCATTTGTGTCATTGGATTAAGATTTACGTCAATTTCATCCTCCGTAAGCTTATTCTAGTCCAATTAGGATTTTTAACCAATCTTCTGCATCCAATAACTTCATTTGTGTCGTTCGATTAACATTTAGGTCATTTTCGTCCTCCATAGGCTTATTCTTCTCCAACTAGGGTTTTAACCAATCTTGTGCATCCAATTAGTTCATTGGTTTTATTGGATTAACATTCGTCCTCCGTAGGCTTTTTCTTGTCCAATTATGATTTTTAACCAATCTTATGCATCAAATAGGTGTGTTTGTGTCATTGGATTAACATTTAGGTCATTTTCGTTCCCCATAGGCTTTTTCTAGTCCAATTAGGGTTTTTAACCTATTTTGTGCATCCAAAAAGTTCATTTGTGTCATTCGATTAACATTTAGTTCATTCTCGTCATCCCTAGGCTTATTCTTGTCCATTTAGGGTTTTTTTTACCAATCTTGTGCATCCAATAAGTTCATTTGTGTC
>NC_021163.2:39531017-39560884 GCF_000331145.2 Cicer arietinum | reverse complement strand
GGTCATTTTCGTCCTCCCTAGGCTTATTCTTGTCCAATTAGTGTTTTTTTTGCCAATCTTGTGAATTCAATAAGTTCATTTGTGTCATTGGAAACATTTAGGTCATTTTCGTCCTCCTTAGGCTTATTCTTTTCCTCTTAGGGTTTTTAACCAATCTTGTGCATCCAATAGGTGTGTTTGTGTCATTGGATTAACATTTAGGTCATTTTCGTTCTTCCAAGGCTTATTCTAGTCAAATTAGGGTTTTTAACCAATCTTGTGCATCCAATAGGTGTGTTTGTGTCATTGGATTAACATTTAGGTCATTTTCGTTCTTCCAAGGCTTATTCTAGTCAAATTAGGGTTTTTAACCAATCTTGTGCATCCAATAGGTGTGTTTGTGTCATTGGATTAAAATTTAGGTCATCTTCGTTCTCCCTAGGCTTATTCTAGTTCAATTAGTGTTTTTAACGAATCTAGTGCATTTAATAGGTGTGTTTGTGTCATTGAATTAACATTTAGGTAATTTTTGTCCTCCCTAGACTTATTTTTGTCCAATTAGTGTTTTTAACTAATCTTGTGCATCCAATAAGTTCATTTGTGTCATTGGATTAACATTTAGGTAATTTTCGTTCTCCCTAGGCTTATTATATCAAATTAGGGTTTTAACAAATCTTGTGCATCCAATAAGTTCATTTGCGTCAATGGATGAACATTTAGGTCATTTTCGTCCTCCGTAAGATTATTCTTGTCCAATTTGGTTTTTTAAACAATCTTGTGCAATCAATAAGTTCATTTGTGTCATTGGATTAACATTTAGGTCGTATTCGTTCTCCATGGGCTTATTCTAGTCCAATTAGGGTTTTTAATAAATCTTGTGCATCCAATAAGTTTATTCGTGTCATTGGAATAACCTTTAGGTCATTTTCGTTCTCCTTAGGCTTATTCTTGTCCAATTAATGTTTTTTACAAATCTTGTGAATCCAATAAGTTCATTTGTGTCAATGGATTAACATTTAGGTCGTTTTCGTCATCCCTAGGCTTATTCTTGTCCTATTAGGTTTTTTAACCAATCTTGTGCATCCAATAAGTTCATTTGTGTCATTGGATTAACATTTAGGTCGTTTTCGTCCTCCCTAGGCTTATTCCTTTCCAATTAGGGTTTTTAACCAATCTTGTGCATCCAATAAGTTCATTTGTGTCATTGCATTAACATTTAAGTCATTTACGTCCTCCCTAGGCTTATTATTGTCCAATTAGGGTTTTTAACTAATCTTGTGCATCCATTAAGGTCATTTGTGTCATTGGATTAACATGTAGGTCATTTTCGTCCTCCCTAGGCTTATTCTTGTCCAATTAGGGTTTTTAACCAATCTTGTGCAACCAATAGGTGTGTTTGTGTCATTGGATTAAAATTTAGGTCATTTTCGTCATCCCTATGCTTTTTCTAGTTCAATTAGGGGTTTTAACCAATCTTGTGCATTTAATAGGTATGTTTGTGTCAGTGGATTAACATTTAGGTCATATTCGTCATCCCTTGGCTTATTCTAGTCCAATTAGGGTTTTTTGCCAATGTTGTGCCTCCAATAAATTCATTTGTGTCATTGAATTAACATTTAGGTCATTTTCAACCTCCCTAGTCATATTCTTGTTCAATTAGGGTTTTTAACGAATCTTGTGCATTCAAATTAATGTTTTTAACCAATCTTGTGCATCCAATAAGTTCATTTGTGTCATTGGATTAACATTAAGGTCATTTTCTTCCTCCTTAGGCTTATTATTGTCCAATTAGGGTTTTTAACCAATCTTGTGCATCCAATGACTTCATTTGTGTCATTGGATTAACATTTAGGTCATTTTCGTCCTCCCTAGGTTTATTCTAGTCGAATTAGGGTTTTTAACAAATCTTTTGCTTCCAATTGGTGTGTTTGTGTCATTGGATTAACATTTAGGTCATATTCGTCCTCCCTTGGCTTATTCAAGTCCAATTAGGGTTTTATTCCAATGTTGTGGATCCAATAAGTTTAGTTGTGTCATTGGATAAACATTTAGGTCATTTTCAACCTTCATAGGCTTATTTTCGTCCAATTAGGGTTTGTAACGAATCTTGTGCATCCAATAGGTGTGTTTGCGTCATTGGAGTAACATTTAGGTCATTTTGGTTCTCTATAGGCTTCTTCTAGTTCAATTAGGGGTTTTAACCAATGTTGTGCATTTAATAGGTTAGTTTGTGTCAGTGGATTAACATTTAGGTCATTTTCGTCCTCCCTGGGCTTATTCAAGTCCAATTAGGGTTTCTAACCTATCTTGTGCGTCATATAGGTGTGTTTGTGTCATTGGATTAAAATTTAGGTCATTTTCGTCATCCATTGGCTTATTCTAGTCAAATGAGCGTTTTTAACCAATGTTGTGCATCCAATAACTTCATTTGTGTTATTGGATTAATATTTAGGTCATTTTCGTTCTCCATAGGCTTATTCTAGTCCAATTAGGGGTTTTAACAAATCTTGTGCATCCAATAAGTTCATTTGTGTCATTGGATTAAAATTTAGGTCATTTTCGTCCTGTTTAGGCTTATTCTTTTCCAATTAGGGTTTTTTTTATCAATCCTGTGCATTCAATAAATTCATTAATGTCCTCGGATTAACATTTAGGTTATTTTCGTCCTCCCTATGCTTTTTCTTGTCCAATTAGGGTTTTTAAGCAATCTTGTGCATCCAATAGGTGTGTTTATGTCGTTGGATAAACATTTTGGTCATTTTCAACCTCCCTTGGCTTATTCTAGTCCAATTAGGGTTTTTAACCAATCTTGTGCATCCAATAGGTGTGTTTATGTCGTTGGATAAACATTTTGGTCATTTTCAACCTCCCTTGGCTTATTCTAGTCCAATTAGGGTTTTTAACCAATCTTGTGCATCCAATAGGTGTGTTTATGTCGTTGGATAAACATTTTGGTCATTTTCAACCTCCCTTGGCTTATTCTAGTCCAATTAGGGTTTTTAACCAATCTTGTGCATCCAATAGGTGTGTTTATGTCGTTGGATAAACATTTTGGTCATTTTCAACCTCCCTTGGCTTATTCTAGTCCAATTAGGGTTTTTAACCAATCTTGTGCATCCAATAGGTGTGTTTGTGTCATTGGATTAACATTTTCGTCCTTCAAAGGCTTATTCTAGTTCAATTAGGGTTATTAACTAATCTTGTGCATCCAATTAGTTCATTTGTTTCATTGGATTAACATTTATGTCATTTTCGTCCTCCCTAGGCTTATTCTTGTCCAACTAGGGTTTTTAACCAATCTTGTGCATCATTTAGGTTTTATTGCGTCATTAGATTAAAATTTAGGTCATTTTCGTCCCGGCTAGGCTTATTTTAGTCAAATTAGCGTTTTTAACCGATCTTGTGCATCCAATAAGTTAATTTGTGTCATTGGATTAACATTTAGGTCATTTTCGTACTCATTAGGCTTATTCTTGTGCAATTAGGTTTTTTTATCCAATCTTGTGAATCCAATAACTTCATTTGTGTCATTGGATTACCATTTAAGTCATTTTCGTCCTCCCTAAGCTTATTCTTGTGCAATTATGGTTTTTACCAATCTTGTGCATCCAATGGGTGTGTTTGTGTCATTGGATTAATATTAAGGTCATTTTCGTCCTCCTTAGGCTTATTCTAGTCCAATTAGGATTTTTAGACAATTTTCTGCATCCAATAACTTCATTTGTGTTGTTCGATTAGCATTTAGGTCATTTTCGTCCTCCAAAGGCTTATTCTTGTCCAATTAGGGTTTTAACCAATCTTGTGCATCCAATGAGTTCATTTTTGTTATTGGATTAAGATTCGTCCTCCCTAGGCTTTTTCTTGTCCAATTAGGATTTTTAACCAATCTTATGCATCAAATAGGTGTGTTGGTGTCATTGGATTAACATTTAGGTCATTTTCGTTCTCCATAGGCTTTTTCTAGTCCAATTAGGGTTTTTAACCAATTTTGTGCATCCAAAAAGTTCATTTGTGTCATTGGATTAACGTTTAGTTTATTTTCGTCCCCCCAAGTCTTATTCTTGTCCAAGTAGGGTTTTTTACCAATCTTGTGCATCCAATAAGTTCATTTGTGTCATTGGATTAACATTTAGGTCATTTTCGTCCTCCCTAAGCTTATTCTAGTCCAATTAGGGTTTTTATCCAATCTTGTGCATCCAATAAGTTCATTTTTGTCATTGGATTAACATTTAGGTCATTTTTGTCCTCCCAAGTCTTATTCTTGTCCAAGTAGGGTTTTTAACCAATCTTGTGCATCCAATAAGTTCATCTGTGTCATTGGATTAACATTGCGGTTATTTACGTCCTCCCTAGGCTTATTCTTGTCCAATTAGGGTTTTTAACCAATCTTGTACGTCAATTACGGTCATTTGTGTCATTGGTCTAACATTTACGTCATTTTAGTTCTCCTTAGGCTTATTCTTGTCCATTTTGTGTTTTTTTTTACCAATCTTGTGCATGCAATAAGTTCATTTGTGTCATTGGATTATCATTTAGGACACTTTCGTCCTCCATAGGCTTATTCTAGTCCAATTAGGGTTTTTAACCAATCTTGTGCATCCAATAGGTTTGTTTGTGTCATTGGATTAAAATTTAAGTCATTTTCGTCCTCCCTAGGCTTATTCTAGTTCAATTAGGATTTTTAACCAATCTTGTGCATTTAATAGGGGTTTTGTGTCATGGGATTAAAATTTAGGTCGTTTTCGTCCTCCTGAGGCTTACTCTAGTCCAATTAGGGTTTTTAACCAATCTTGTGTATCACATAGGTTTGCTTGCGTCATTGGATTAAAATTTAGGTCATTTTCGTCCACGTTAGGCTTATTTTATTCAAATTAGCTTTTTTAACCGATCTAGTACATCCAATAAGTTCATTTGCGTCATTGGATTAACATTTAGGTCATTTTAGTCCTCCTTAGGCTTATTCATGTCCAATTAGAGTTTTTAACCAATCTTGTCCATCCAATAACTTCATTTGTGTCATTGGATTAACATTTAGGTAATTTTCATCCTCCTAAGGCTTATTCTTGTCCAATTAGGTTTTGTTAACCAATCTTGTGCATCAATTAAGTTCATTAGTGTCATTAATTAACATTTAGGTCATTTTCATCCTCCGTCGGCTCATTCTAGTCCAATTAGGATTTTTAACCAATCTTCTGCATCCAATAACTTCATTTGTGTCGTTCGATTAACATTTAGGTCATTTTCGTCCTCCAAAGGCTTATTCTTGTCCAATAAGGGTTTTAACCAATCTTGTGCATCCAATGAGTTCATTTTTGTTATTGGATTAAGATTCGTCCTCCCTAGTCTTTTTCTTGTCCAATTTGGATTTTTAACCAATCTTATGCATCAAATAGGTGTGTTTGTGTCATCTTATTAACATTTAGGTCATTTTCGTTCCCCATAGGCTTTTTCTAGTCCAATTAGGGTTTTTAACCAATTTTGTGCATCCAATAAGTTCATTTGTGTCATTGGAATAACATTTAGGTGTTTTCCGTACTCCTTAGCCTTATTCTTGTCCAATTAGGGTTTGTTAACCAATCTTGTGCATCCAATAAGTTCATTTGTTTCATTAGATTAACATTTAGGTCATTTTCGTTCTCCATAGGTTTATTCTAGTCCAATTAAGGTTTTTAACAAATCTTGTGCATCCAATAAGTTCATTTGTGTCATTGGATTAACATTTACGTCATTTTCGTCCTCCATGGGCTTATTCTAGTCAAATTAGGGTTTTTAACAAATCTTGTGCGTCCATTAAATTGATTTGTGTCATTGGATTAACATTTAGGTCATTTTCGTCCCCCCTAGGCTTATTCTTGTCCAATTAGGGTTTTTAACTAATCTTGTGCATCCAATAAGTGTGTTTGTGTCATGGAATTAACATTTAGGTCATTTTCATCCTCCTAAGGCTTATTGTAGTCCAATTAGAGTTTTTAACCAATCTTGTGTATCATATAGGTGTGTTTGCGTTATTGGATTAAAAATTAAGTTATTTTCATCCGCCCTAGGCTTATTTTAGTCAAATTAGCGTCTTTAACAGATCTTGTGCATCCAATAAGTTCATTTGTGTCATTGGATTAACATTTAGGTCATTTTTTGCCTCATATGGCTTTTTCTTGTCCAATTTGGTTTTTTAACCAATCTTGTGCATCCAATAACTTCATTTGTGTCATTGGATTAACATTTAGGTCATTTTCGTCCTCCCTAGGTTTATTCTTGTCCAATTAGGGTTTTTAACCAATCTTGTGCATCCAATAAGTTCATTTGTGTCATTGGATTAACATTTAGGTCATTTACGTCCTCCCTAGGCTTATTCTTGTCCAATTAGGATTTTTAACCAATCTTCTGCATCCAATATGGTCACTGGGGTCATTCGATTAACATTTAGTTCATTTTCGTCCTCCCTAGGCTTATTCTTGTCCTATTAGGCTTTTTAACCAATCTTGTGCATCCAATTAGTTCATTTGTGTAATTGGATTAACATTTAGGTCATTTTCGTCCTCCCTAGACTTATTCTTTCCCAATAAGGGTTTTAACCAATCTTGTGCATCCAGTTAGTTCATTTGTGTTATTGGGTTAATCTTTATATCATTTTCGTCCTACCTAGGCTTTTTCTTTACCAATTAGGGTTTTTAACCAATCTTGTGCATCCAATAGGTGTGTTTGCGTCATTGGAATAATATTTATGTCATATTCGTTCTCCCTAGACTTATTTTTGTCCAATTAGGGTTTTTGACCAATCTTGTTCATTCAAAAAGGTCATTGGTGTCATTTGATTAACATTTAGGTCCTTTTCGTCCTCCCTAGGCGTATTCTTGTCCAATCAAGGTTTTTAACCTAGCTTGTGCATCCAATAGGTGTGTTTGTGTCATTGGATTAACATTTAGGTCATTTTCGTTCTCCATAGGCTTATACTAGTCCAATTATGGTTTTTAACAAGTCTTGTGCATCCAATAAGTTCATTTGTGTCATTGGATTAACATTTTTGTCCTCCCTAGGCTTATTCTTGTCCAATTAGGGTTCTTAAGCAATCTTGTGCATCCAATAGGTGTATTTGTGTCATCGGATTAAGATTTAGGTCATTTTTGTCGTCCCTTGGCTTATTCTAGTACAATTATGGTTTTTAACAAATCCTGTGCATCCAATAGGTGTGTTTGTGTCATTGGATTTACATTTAGGTCATTTTCGTCCTCCCTAGGCCTATTCTAGTCCAATTAAAGTTTTTTGCAAATCTTGTGCATCCAATTAGTTCATTTGGGTCATTGGATTAACATTTAAGTCATTTTCGACCTCCCTAGGCTTATTCTAGTCCAATTACGATTTTTAACAAATCTTGTGCATCCAATAGGTGTGTTTGTGTCATTGGATAAACATTTAGCTCATGCTTATTCTAGTCCAATTAGGTTTTTTAACCAATCTTGTGCATCCAATAGGTGTGTTTGTGTCATTGGATTAACATTAAGGTCATTTTCGTTCTCCCTAGACTTATTCTTGTGCTATTAGGGTTTTTAAGCAATCTTGTAAATTTAATAGGTGTGTCTGTGTCATTGGATTAACATTTAGGTCATTTTCGTCCTCCCCAGGCTTATTTTAGTCCAATTAGGGTTTTTAACCAATCTTGTGCATCCAATAGGTGTGTTTGGGTCATTGGATTAATACTTAGGTCATTTTCGTTCTGCCGAGGATTATTATGGTCCAATTAGGGTCTTTAACCATTCTTGTGCATCCAATAAGTTCATTTGTATCATTGGATTAACATTTAGGTCATTTTCGTCCTCCCTATGCTTATTTTTGTCCAATTAGGGTTTTCATCTAATCTTGGGCTTTCAATAAGTTCCTTTGTATCATTGGATTAACATTTAGGTCATTTTCGTCCTCCCAAGGCTTATTCTAGTCCAATTAGGGTTTTAATGAATCTTGTGCTTCCAATAGGTGTGTTTGTCTCATTGGATTAACATTTAGGTCATTTTCGTCCTCCCAAGGCTTATTCTAGTCCAATTAGGGTTTTAATGAATCTTGTGCTTCCAATAGGTGTGTTTGTCTCATTGGATTAACATTTAGGTCATTTTCGTCCTCCCAAGGCTTATTCTAGTCCAATTAGGGTTTTAATGAATCTTGTGCTTCCAATAGGTGTGTTTGTGTCATTGGATTAACATTTAGGTCATTTTCGTGCTCGTTAGGCTTATTCTAGTCCAATTAGGGTTTTTAACCAATCTTGTGCATCCAATAGGTGTGTTTGTGTCATTGGATTAATATTTAGGTCATTTTCGTTCTCCATAGGCTTATTCTTGTCCAATTAGGATTTTTAACCAATCTTGTGCATCCAATAGGTGTGTTTGTGTCATCGGATTAACATTTAGGTCATTTTCGTCCTCCCTAGACTTATTCTTGTGCTATTAGGGTTTTTAAGCAATCTTGTGAATCCAATAGGTGTGTTTGTGTCATTGGATTAACATTTAGGTCATTTTCGTGCTCCCTAGGCTTATTCTAGTCCAATTAGGGTTTTTAACCAATCTTGTGCATCCAATAAATTCATTTGTGTCATTGGATTAACATTTAGGTTATTTTTGTCGTCCCTTGGCTTATTCTAGTCCAATTAGGGTTGTTAACGACTCTTGTGCATCCAATAGGTGTGTTAGTGTCGTTGGATTAACTTTAGGCCATTTTTGTACTCCCTAGGCTTATTCTAGTCCAATTAGGGTTTTTCACAAATCGTGTCCATCCAATAAGTTCATTTGTGTCATTCGATTAATATTTAGGTCATTTTCTTCCTCCCTAGCCTATTCTTGTAAAATTTGGGTTTTTAACCAATCTTGTGAATCCAATAAGTTCATTTGTGTCATCAGATTAACATTTAGGTCATTTTCTTCCACCCTTGTCATTTTTGACCAATCTTGTGCATCCAATAGGTGTGTTTGTGTGGTTGGAATAACATTTATATCATTTTTGTCCTCCATAGGCTAATTCTAGTCCAATTAGTGTTTTCAACTAATCTTGTACATCTAATTAGTTTTTTTTGTCATTGGATTATCATTTAGGTCATTTTCGTCCGCCCTAGACTTATTCTAGTCCAATTAGGGTTTTTAACCAATCTTATGCATCCAATAAGTTCCTTTGTGTCATTGGATTAACATTTAAGTTATTTTCGTCCTCCATAGGCTTATTCTAGTCCAATTATGGTTTTTAACCAATCTTGAGCATCCAATATTTGTGTTTGTGCCATTGGATTAACATTTATGTCATTTTCGTCCTCCCTAGGTTTATTCTTGTGCATCCAATAAGATCCTTTGTGTGATTCAACTAAGATTTAGGTTATTTTCGTCCTCCCTAGGCTTCTTCTAGTCAAAATAAGGTTTTTAGCCAATCTTGTGCATCGAATAAGTTCATTTGTGTCATTGGATTATCATTTAGGTCATTTTTGTCCTCCCTAGGCTTATTCTAGTCCAATTACGGTTTTTAACAAATCTTGTGCATCAAATAAGTGTGTTTGTGTCATCAGATTAACATTTAGGTCATTTTCGTCCTCCCTAGACTTATTCAAGTCCAATTAGGGATTTTAAGCAATCTTGAGCATCCAATAACTTCATTTGTGTCATTGGATTTACATTTAGGTCATTTTCGTCGTCCCTAAGGTTATTCTTGTCCAATTAGGGTTTTAAACCAATCTTGTGCATCCAATAGGTATGTTTGTGTAATTGGATTAACATTTAGGTCATTTTCGTCTTCCCTAGACTTATTCTTGTGCTATTAGGGTTTTAAGCAATCTTGTGAATCCAATAGGTGTGTTCGTGTCATTGGATTAACATTTAGGTCATTTTCGTCTTCCTCGGGCTTATTCTAGTCCAATTAGGGTTCTAAACCAATCTTGTGCACCCAATAGGTGTGCTTGTGTCATTGGATTAATACTTAGGTCATTTTCGTTCTCCCGAGGATTATTCTGGTCCAATAAGGGTCTTTAAATATTCTTGTGCATCCAATAAGTTCATTTGTATCATTGGATTAACATTTTGGTCATTTTTGTCCTCCCTAAGCTTATTTTTGTCCAATTAGGATTTTTATCTAATCTTGGGCATCCAATAAGTTCCTTTGTGTCATTAGATTAACAGTTAGGTTATTTCCGTCCTTAATAGGCTTATTCTAGTCCAATTAGGGTTTTTAACCAATCTTGTGCTACCAATAGGTGTGTTTGTATCATAGGATTAACATTTAGGTCATTTTCGTCCTCCCAAGGCTTATTCTAGTCCAATTTGGGTTTTTAACCAATCTTGTGCGTCCAATTGGTGTGTTTGTGTCATTGGATTAACATTTAGGTCATTTTCGTCCTCCCAAGGCTTATTCTAGTCCAATTTGGGTTTTTAACCAATCTTGTGCGTCCAATTGGTGTGTTTGTGTCATTGGATTAACATTTAGGTCATTTTCGTCCTCCCAAGGCTTATTCTAGTCCAATTTGGGTTTTTAACCAATCTTGTGCGTCCAATTGGTGTGTTTGTGTCATTGGATTAACATTAAGGTCATTTTCGTTCTCCCTAGACTTATTCTTGTGCTATTAGGGTTTTTAAGCAATCTTGTGAATTTAATAGGTGTGTTTGTGTCATTGGATTAACATTTAGGTCATTTTCGTCCTCCCCAGGCTAATTCTAGTCCAATTAGGGTTTTTAACCAATCTTGTGCATCCAATAGGTGTATTTGGGTCATTGGATTAATACTTAGGTCATTTTCGTTCTCCCGAGGATTATTATGGTCCAATTAGGGTCTTTAACCATTCTTGTGCATCCAATAAGTTCATTTGTATCATTGGATTAACATTTAGGTCATTTTCGTCCTCCCTATGCTTATTTTTGTCCAATTAGGGTTTTCATCTAATCTTGGGCATCCAATAAGTTCCTTTGTATCATTGGATTAACATTTAGGTCATTTTCGTCCTCCCAAGGCTTATTCTAGTCCAATTAGGGTTTTAACGAATCTTGTGTTTCCAATAGGTGTGTTTGTCTCATTGGATTAACATTTAGGTCATTTTCGTGCTCGCTAGGCTTATTCTAGTCCAATTAGGGTTTTTAACCAATCTTGTGCATCCAATAAGTTCATTTGTGTCATTGGATTAACATTTAGGTTATTTTTGTCCTCCCTAGGCCTCTTTTTGGCCAATTAGGGTTTTTAACCAATCTTGTCAATCTAATAGGTGTGTTTGTGTCATTGGATTAACATTTAGGGCATTTTCGTCCTCCCTAGTCTTATTCTAGTCCAATCAGGGTTTTTAACCAATCTTGTGCACCCAATATGTGTGTTTGTATCCTTGGATTAACGTTTAGGTCCTTTTCATCCTCCCTAGGCTTATTCTTTTCCAATTAGAGTTTTTAACCAATCTTGTGGATCCAATAAGTTCATTTGTGTCATTGGGGTAACATTTAGATAATTTTCGTCCTCCCTAGGCTTATTCTCGTCTAATTAGAGTTTTTAACCAATCTTGTGCATCCAATAGCGTGTTTGTGTTATTGGATTAACATTTAGGTCATTTTCGTCCTCCCTAGGCTTATTCTTGTCCAATTAGGGTTTTTAACCAATCTTCTGCATCCAATTAGTTCATTTGTTTCATTGGATTAACATTTAGGTTATTTTCATCCTCCCTAGGCATATTCTTGTCCAATTGGGGTTTTTAACCAATCTAGTGCATCCAATGGGTGAGTTTGAGTCATTGGAATAATATTTAAGTCATATTCGTTCTCCCTAGGTTTATTCTAGTCCAATTAGGTCTTTTAACTAATCTTGTGCATCCAATTTGTTCATTTGTGTCATTGGATTAACATCTAGGTCATTTTCATCCTCCCGAGGCTTATTCTAGTCAAATTAGGGTTCTTTACCTAATCTTGTGCATCCAATAATTTCATTTGTGTCATTGGATTAACATTTAGGTCATTTTCGTCCTGCCCAGGCTTATTCTAGTCCAATTAGGGTTTTTAACCAATCTTGTGCATCCAATATCTTCATTTGTGTCATTGGATTAACATTTAGGTCATTTTTGTCCTCCCTAGGCCTTTTCTTGGCCAATTAGGGTTTTTAACCAATCTTGTGCATCCAATAGGTGTGTTTGTGTCATTGGATTAACATTTAGGTCATTTTCGTCCTGCCCAGGCTTATTCTAGTCCAATTAGGGTTTTTAACCAATCTTGTGCATCCAATAGGTGTGTTTGTGTCATTGGATTAACATTTAGGTCATTTTCGTCCTGCCCAGGCTTATTCTAGTCCAATTAGGGTTTTTAACCAATCTTGTGCATCCAATAGGTGTGTTTGTGTCATTGGATTAACATTTAGGTCATTTTCGTCCTGCCCAGGCTTATTCTAGTCCAATTAGGGTTTTTAACCAATCTTGTGCATCCAATAGGTGTGTTTGTGTCATTGGATTAATACTTAGGTCATTTTCGTTCTCCCGAGAATTTTTCTGGTCTAATTAGGGTTTTTAGCCAATCTTGTGGATTAAATAAGTTCATTTGTGTAAAACGAGTAACATTTAGGTCATTTTCGTCCTCCCTAAGCTTATTCTAGTCCAATTATGGTTTTTAATCAATCTTTTGCATCCAATAGGTGTGTTTGTGTCATTGGATTAACATTTATGTCATTTTCGTCCTCCCTAGACTTATTCTTATGCAATTAGGGTTTTTAAGCAATCTTGTGAATCCAATAGGTGTGTTCGTGTCATTGGATTAACATTTAGGTCATCTTCGTCCTCCCTATGCTTATTCTAGTCCAATTAGGGTTTTAACCAATCTTGTGCATCCAATAGGTGTCTTTGTGTCATTGGATTAACATTTAGGTCATTTTCGTCCTCCCTAGACTTATTCTTATGCAATTAGGGTTTTTAAGCAATCTTGTGAATCCAACAGGTGTGTTTTTGTCATTGGATTAACATTTAGGTCATTTTCGTCCTGCCCAGGCTTATTCTAGTCCAATTAGGGTTTTTAACCAATCTTGTGAATCCAATAGGTATGTTTGTGTCATTGGATTAATACTTAGGTCATTTTCGTTCTCCCGAGGATTATTCTCGTCCAATTAGGGTTTTTAGCCAATCTTGTGGATTTAATAAGTTCATTTGGGTCAACGGAGTAACATTTAGGTCATTTTCGTCCTCCCTAAGCTTATTCTAGTCCAATTATGGTTTTTAACCAATCTTGTGCATCTAATAGGTGTGTTTGTGTCATCGGATTAACATTTAGGTCATTTTCGTCCTCCCTAGACTTATTCTTGTGCTATTAGGGTTTTTAAGCAATCTTGTGAATCCAATAGGTGTGTTCGTGTCATTGGATTAACATTTAGGTCATTTTCATCCTCCCTAGGCTTATTCTAGTCCAATTAGGGTTTTTAACCAATCTTGTGCATCCAATAGGTGGGCTTGTGTCTTTGGATTAATACTTAGTTAATTTTCGTTCTCCCTAGGCTTATTCTAGTCCAATTAGGGTTTTTAACCAATCTTGTGCATCCAATATATTCATTTGTGTCATTGGATTAACATTTAGGTTATTTTTGTCCTCCCTTGGCTTATTCTAGTCCAATTAGGGTTTTTAACGACTCTTGTGCATCCAATAGGTGTGTTAGTATCGTTGGATTAACTTTAGGCCATTTTTGTACTCCCTAGGCTTATTCTAGTCCAATTAGGGTTTTTCACAAATAGTGTGCATCCAATAAGTTCATTTGTGTCATTCGATTAATATTTAGGTCATTTTCTTCCTCTCTAGCCTATTCCAGTAAAATTTGGGTTTTTAACCAATCTTGTAAATCCAATAAGTTCATTTGTGTCATCAGATTAACATTTAGGTCATTTTCATCCTCCCTAGGCTTATTCTCTTCCAATTAGGATTTTTGACCAATCTTATGCATCCAATAGGTGTGTTTGTGTGGTTGGATTAACATTTATATCATTTTTGTCCTCCATAGGCTTATTCTAGTCCAATTAGTGTTTTCAACTAATCTTGTGCATCTAATTAGTTTTTTTTGTGTCATTGGATTATCATTTAGGTAATTTTCGTCCGCCCTAGACTTATTCTAGTCCAATTAGGGTTTTTAACCAATCTTATGCATCCAATGAGTTCCTTTGTGTCATTGGATTAACATTTAAGTTATTTTCGTCCTCCATAGGCTTATTCTAGTCCAATTATGGTTTTTAACCAATCTTGAGCATCCAATATTTGTGTTTGTGTCATTGGATTAACATTTATGTCATTTTCTTCCTCCCTAGACTTATTCAAGTCCAATTAGGGATTTTAAGCAATCTTGAGCATCCAATAACTTCATTTGTGTCATTGGATTTACATTTAGGTCATTTTCGTCCTCCCTAAGGTTATTCTTGTCCGATTAGGGTTTTAAACCAGTCTTGTGCATCCAATAGGTATGTTTGTGTAATTGGATTAACATTTAGGTCATTTTCGTCCTTCTCTGGCATATTCTAGTCCAATTAGGTTATTTAAGTTCCTTTGTGTCATTAGATTAACATTTAGGTTATTTTCGTCCTCCCTAGGCTTATTCTAGTCCAATTAGGGTTTTTAACCAATCTTATGCTACCAATAGGTGTGTTTGTGTCATTGGATTAACATTTAGGTCAATTTCGTCCTCCCTAGGTTTATTCTAGTCCAATCAGGGTTTTCAATCAATCTTGTGCATCCAATAAGTTCATTTGTGTCATTGGATTAACATTTAGGTCATTTTCGTCCTCCCTAGGCTTATTCTAGTCCAATTAGGGTTTTTAACCAATCTTGTGCATCCAATAAGTTCATTTGTGTCATTGGATTACCATTTAGGTAATTTTCGTCCTCCCTAGCCTTATTCTTGCCCAATTAGATGTTTAAACCAATCTCGTGCATCCATTTAGTTCATTTGTGTCACTGGATTAACATTTAGGTCATTTTCGTCCTCCCTTTAGGGTTTTTAAAGAATCTTGTGCATCCAATTGGTGTGTGTCATTAGATTAACCTTTAGGTCATTTTCGTACTCCCTAGGCTTATTCTAGTCCAATTACGGTTTTCTACTAATCTTGTGCATCCAATTAGTTCATTTGTGTCATTGAATTAACATTTAGGTCATTTTCATCCTCCCGAGGCTTATTCTAGTCTAATTAGGGTTTTTAACCCAATCTTGTGCATCCAATAGGTGTGTTTGTGTCATTTGATTAACATTTAGATCACTTTCGTCCTCTCGAGGATAATTCAGGTTCAATTAGGGTCTTTAACCAATCTTGTGCATCTAATAAGTTCATTTGTACCGTTGGATTAACATTAAGGTCAATTTCGTCCTTCCTAGGCTTATTCTAGTCGAATTAGGGTTTTTAACAAATCTTGTGCATCCAATAGGTGTGTTTGCGACATTGGATTAACATTTAGGTCATTTTCGTCCTCCCTAGACTTATTCTTGTGCTATTAGGGTTTTTAAGCAATCTTGTGCATCCAATTAGTTCATTTGTGTCATTGGATTAACATTTAAGTTATTTTCGTCCTCCCTAGGCATATTCTTGTCCAATTGGGGTTTTTATCCAATCTTGTGCATCCAATGGGTTAGTTTGAGTCATTGGAATAATATTTATGTCAAATTTGTTCTCCCTAGGCTTATTCTAGTCCAATTAGGTCTTTTAACTAATCTTGTGCATCCAATTAGTTATTTTGTGTCATTGGATTAATTTCTAGGTCATTTTCATCCTCCCGAGGCTTATTCTAGTCGAATTAGGGTTTTTAACCCAATCTTGTGCATCCAATAGGTGTGTTTGTGTCATTGGATTAACATTTAGGTCACTTTCGTCCTCTAGAGGATAATTCAGGTCCAATTAGGGTCTTTAACAAATCTTGTGCATCCAATAAGTTCATTTGTATCGTTGGATTAACATTAAGGTCAATTTCGGCCTTCATAGGCTTATTCGAGTCGAATTATGGTTTTTAACAAATCTTGTGCATCCAATAGGTGTGTTTGTGACATTGGATTAACGTTTAGGTCATTTTCGTCCTCCATAGGCTTATTCTAGTCTAATTAGGGTATTTAACCAATCTTGTGCATCCAATTAGTTTATTTGAGTCATTGGATTGACATTTAGGTCATTTTCGTCCTCCCTATGCTTATTCTAGTCCAATTAGGGTTTTAACCAATCTTGTGCATCCAATAGGTGTGTTTGTGTCATTGGATTAAGATTTAGGTCATTTTCGTCCTCCCTAGACTTATTCTTATGCAATTAGGGTTTTTAAGCAATCTTGTGAATCCAATAGGTGAGTTTTTGTCATTGGATTAACATTTAGGTCATTTTCGTCCTGCCCAGGCTTATTCTAGTCCAATTAGGGTTTTTAACCAATCTTGTGAATTCAATAGGTATGTTTGTGTCATTGGATTAATACTTAGGTCATTTTCGTTCTCCCGAGGATTATTCTCGTCCAATTAGGGTTTTTAGCCAATCTTGTGGATTGAATAAGTTCATTTGGGTCAACGGAGTAACATTTAGGTCATTTTCGTCCTCCCTAAGCTTATTCTTGTCCAATTATGGTTTTTAACCAATCTTGTGCATCTAATAGGTGTGTTTGTGTCATCGGATTAACATTTAGGCCATTTTCGTCCTCCCTAGACTTATTCTTGTGCTATTAGGGTTTTTAAGCAATCTTGGGTATCGAATAAGTGTGTTCGTGTTATTGGATTAACATTTAGGTCATTTTCGTCCTCCCCATGGTTATTCTAGTCCAATTAGGATATTTAACCAATCTTGTGCATCCAATAGGTGTGTTTGTGTCATTGGATTAATACTTAGATCTTTTTCGTTCTCCCGAGGATTATTCTGGTCCAATTTGGGTCTTTAACCATTCTTGTGCATCCAATAAGTTCATTTGTATTATTAGATTAACATT
Source organism: Cicer arietinum (assembly GCF_000331145.2). Classification (NCBI taxonomy): domain Eukaryota; kingdom Viridiplantae; phylum Streptophyta; class Magnoliopsida; order Fabales; family Fabaceae; genus Cicer; species Cicer arietinum. The sequence goes on along the minus strand of NC_021163.2, from coordinate 39,544,007 downwards.
TAGGTCATTTTCGTCCTCCCTAAGCTTATTTTTGTCCAATTAGGGTTTTTATCTAATCTTGGGCATCCAATAAGTTCCTTTGTGTCATTGGATTAACATTTAGGTCATTTTCGTCCTCCCTAGGCTTATTCTTGTCCAATTAGGGTTTTTAACCAATCTTGTGCATCCAATAAGTTCATTTGTGTCATTGATTTAACATTTAGGTCATTTTTGTCCTCACTAGGCCTTTTCTTGTCCAATTAGGGTTTTTAACCAATCTTGTGCATCGAACAGGTGTGTTTGTGTCATTGGTTTAACATTTAGGGCATTTTCGTCCTCCATAGGCTTATTCTAGTTTAATTAGGGTTTTTAACCAATCTTGTGCACCCAATATGTGTGTTTGTATCATTGGATTAACGTTTAGGTCATTTTCATCCTCCCTAGGCTTATTCTTTTCCAATTAGGGTTTTTAACCAATCTTGAGCATCCAATAAGTTCATTTGTGTCAATGGGGTAACATTTAGATAATTTTCGTCCTCCCTAGGCTTATTCTCGTCTAATTAGAGTTTTTAACCAATCTTGTGCATCCAGTAGGTGTGTTTATGTCATTGGATTAACATTTAAGTCATTTTCGTCCTCCTTTGGCTTATTCTTGTCCAATTAGGGTTTTTAAGCAATCTTGTGCATCCAATAGGTGTGTTTGTGTGATTGGATTAAAATTTAGGTCATTTTCCTCCTCCATAAGCCTATTCTTGTCCTATTAGGGTTTTTAACAAATCAGGTGCGTCCAATAGGTGTTTTTGTGTCATTGGATTAACATTTAGGTCATTTTTGTCCTCCCTAGGCTTATTCTAGTCCAATTATGGTTTTTAACCAATCTTGTGCATCCAATAGGTGTGTTTGTGTCATTGGATTAACATTTAGGTCATTTTTGTCCTCCCTAGGCTTATTCTAGTCCAATTATGGTTTTTAACCAATCTTGTGCATCCAATAGGTGTGTTTGTGTCATTGGATTAACATTTAGGTCATTTTTGTCCTCCCTAGGCTTATTCTAGTCCAATTATGGTTTTTAACCAATCTTGTGCATCCAATAGGTGTGTTTGTGTCATTGGATTAACATTTAGGTCATTTTTGTCCTCCCTAGGCTTATTCTAGTCCAATTATGGTTTTTAACCAATCTTGTGCATCCAATAGGTGTGTTTGTGTCATTGGGTAAACATTTAGGTCATTTTCGTCCTCCCTAGGCTTATCGAAGTCCAATTAGGGTTTTTAACGAAACTTGTGCATCCAATAAGTTCATTTGTGTCATTGGATTTACATTTAGGTCATTTCGTCCTCCCTAGGCTTATTCATGTCCAATTAGGGTTTTTTAGCAATCTTATGCATCCAATAGGTGTGTTTGTGTCATCGGATTAACATTTAGGTCAATTTCAACCTCCTTAGGCTTATTCTTGTCCAATTAGGGTTTTTAACCAATCTTGTGCATCCAATAAGTTCATTGGTGTCATTAGATTAACATTTAGGTCATTTTCTTCATCCCTAGGCTTATTCATGTTCAATTAGGGTTTTTAAGCAATCTTATGCAACCAATAGGTGTGTTTGTGTCATTGGATTAACATTTAGCTCAATTTCAACCGCCCTAGGGTTATTCTTGTCCAATTAGGGTTTTTAACCAATCTTGTGCATCCAATTAGTTCCATTGTGTTATTGGATTAACATTTAGGTTATTTTCGTCCTCCTTAGGCATATTCTTGTCCAATAGAGGTTTTTGACCAATCTTGTGCATCAAATGGTTGAGTTTGTGTCATTGGAATAACATTTTAGTCATATTCGTTCTCCCTAGGCTTATTCTAGTCCAATTAGGTCTTTTAACTAATCTTGTGCATCTAATAAGTGTGTTTGTGTCATTAGATTAACATTTAGGCCATTTTCATCGTTCCTAGGCTTATTCTTTTCCAATTTGGGTTTTTAGCCAATGTTGTGCATCTAATAAGTTCATTTGTCCTCCCTAGGTTTATTCTTGTCCAATTACTGTTTTTTGCAAATCTTGTGCATCCAATAAGTTCATTTGTGTCATTGGATTAACATTTAGGGTTTTTAACCAATCTTGTGCATCCAATAGGTGTGTTTGTGTCATTGGAATAACATTTAGGTAATTTTCGTCCTCCCTAGGCTTATTCTAGTCCAATTAGGGTTTTTAGCCAATCTTGTGCATCTAATAAGTTCATTTGTGTCATTAGATTAACATTTAGGTTATTTTTGTCCTTCATAGTCCTTTTTTTGTCCAATTACGGTTTTTAACCAATCTCGTGCATCCAATAGGTGTGTTTGTGTCATTGGATTAACATTTAGGTCATTTTCGTCCTCCCTAGGCTTATTCTAGTCCAATTAGGGTTTTTAACCAATCTTGTACAACCAATAGGTGTGTTTGTGTCATTGGATTAACATTTAGGTGATTTTCGTCCTCCCTAGGCTTATTCTAGTCCAATTAGGGTTTTTAACCAATCTTGTACAACCAATAGGTGTGTTTGTGTCATTGGATTAACATTTAGGTGATTTTCGTCCTCCCTAGGCTTATTCTAGTCCAATTAGGGTTTTTAACCAATCTTGTACAACCAATAGGTGTGTTTGTGTCATTGGATTAACATTTAGGTCATTTTTGTCCTCCCTAGGCTTATTCTAGTCCAATTAACGTTTTTAACCAATATTGTTCATCCAATAGGTGTGTTTGTGTCATTGGATAAACATTAAGGTCATTTTCTTCCTCCCTAGGCTTATTGTAGTCCAATTAGGGTTTTTAACTAATCTTGTGCATCCAATAAGTTCATTTGTGTCACTGGAATAACGTTTAGGTCATTTTTGTCCTCCTTAGGCTTATTCTAGTCCAATTAGGCTTTTTAACCAATCTTGTGCATCCAATAAGTTCATTTGTGTCATTGGATAAACATTAAGGTCATTTTCTTCCTCCCTAGGCTTATTCTTTTCCAATTAGGGTTTTTAACCAATCTTGTGCATCCAAAATGCGTGTTTGTGTCATTGGATTAACATTTAGGTTATTTTCATCCTCCCTAGTCCTATTCTTGTCCAATAAGGGTTTTTAACCAATCTTGTGCATCTAATAGGTGTGTTTGTGTCATTAGATTAACATTTAGGCCACTTTCATCGTCCCTAGGCTGATTCTTTTCCAATTTGGGGTTTTAACCGATCTTGTTCATCCAATAAATTCATTTGTGTCATTGGATTAACATTTAGGTCATTTTCTTCCTCTTTAGGCCTTTTCTTGTCCAATTAGGGTTTTTAACCAATCTTGTGCATCCAATAGGTTTGTTTGCGTCATTGGATTAACATTTAGGGCATTTTTATCCTCCCTAGGCTTATTCTTTTCCAATTAAGGTTTTTAACCAATCTTGTGCATCCAATAGGTGTGTTTGTGTCATTGGATGAACATTTAGGGCATTTTTATCCTCCCTAGGCTTATTCTTTTCCAATTAAGGTTTTTAACCAATCTTGTGCATCTAATAAGTTCATTTGTGTCATTGGATGAATATTTAGGTCATTTTCGTCCTCCCTAGGCCTATTCTTGTCCAATTAGGGTTTTTAACCAATCTTGTGCATCCAATAGGTTTGTTTGCGTCATTGGATTAACATTTAGGGCATTTTTATCCTCCCTAGGCTTATTCTAATCCAATTAGGGTTTTTAACCAATCTTGTGAACCCAATATGTTTGTTTGTATCATTGGATTAACATTTAGGTCATTTTCATCCTCCCTAGGCTTATTCTTTTCCAATTAAGGTTTTTAACCAATCTTGTGCATCCAATATGTGTGTTTGTGTCATTGGATAAACATTTAGGCAATTTTCGTCCTCCCTAAGTTTATTGTAGTCCAATTAGGGTTTTTAACTAATCTTGTGCATCCAATAAGTTCATTTGTGTCACTGGATTATCATTTAGGTCAATTTCGTCCTCCCCAAGCTTATCCTAGTCCAATTATAGTTTTTAACCAATCTAGTGCGTCCAATAGGTGTGGTTGTGTCGTTGGATTAATATTTCGGTCATTTTCGTCCTCCCTATGCCTATTCGTGTCCAATAAGGGTTTTAACCAATCTTGTGCATCCAATAGGTGTGTTTGTGTCATTGGATAAACATTTAGGTCATTTTCGTCCTCCCTAGGTTTATTCTAGTCCAATTAAGGTTTTTAACCAATCTTGTGCATCTAATAGGTGTGTTTTTGTCATTGGATTAACATTTAGGTCATTTTCATCCTCCCTAGGATTATTCTCTTCCAAGTAGTGTTTTTAACCAATCTTGTGCATCCAATAGGTGTGTTTGTGTCATTGGATTAACATTTAGGTCATTTTCGTCCTCGCTAGGCTTATTCTTAACCAACTAGGGTTTTTAACCAATCTAGTGCATCCCATAGGTGTGTGTGTGTCATTGGATTAACATTTAGCTCATTTTTGTAGTTGGATTAACATTTAGGTCATATTCGTCCTCCCTAGATTTGTTCTTGTCCAATTAGGGTTTTTAACCAATCTTGTGCATCCAATAGGTGTGTTTGTGTCATTGGATTAACATTTTGGTCATTTTCGTCCTCCCTAGGCTTATTCTTAACCAACTAGGGTTTTTAACCAATCTAGTGCATCCCATAGGTGTGTGTGTGTCATTGGATTAACATTTAGCTCATTTTTGTAGTTGGATTAACATTTAGGTCATATTCGTCCTCCCTAGATTTGTTCTTGTCCAATTAGGGTTTTTAACCAATCTTGTGCATCCAATAGGTGTGTTTGTGTCATTGGATTAACATTTTGGTCATTTTCGTCCTCCCTAGATTTTTTCTTGTCCAATTTGGGTTTTTAAACAATATTGTGCATCCAATTAGTTCATTTGTGTCAATGGATTAACATTTAGGTCATTTTCGTTATCCCCAAGCTTTTTCTTGTCCAATTAGGGTTTTTAACCAATCTTGTGCATCCAATAGGTGTGTTTGTGTCATTGGATTAATATTTGGGTCATTTTCGTCCTCCTTAGGCTTATTCTTTTCCTCTTAGGGTTTTTAACCAATCTTGTGCATCCAATCAGTTCATTTGTGTCATTGGATTAACATTTGGGTCATTTTTATCCTCCTTAGGATTATTCTCTTCCAATTAGGGTTTTTAACCAATCTAGTGCAGCCAATAGGTGTGTTTGTGTCATAGGATTAACATTTAGGTCATTTTTGTCCTCCCTACGCTTATTCTAGTCCAATTAGGGTTTTAACAAATCTTGTGCATCCAATAAGTTCATTTATTTCACTGGATTAACATTTAGGTCATTTCCGTCATCCCTAGGCTTATTCTTGTCTTATTAGGGTTTTTAACTAATCTTTTGCATCTAATAAGTTCATTTGTGTCATTGGATTATCATTTAGGTCACTTTCATCCTCCATCAGCTTATTCTTGTCCAATTAGGGTTTTTAACAAATCTTGTGCATCCAATTAGTTCATTTGTATCATTGGATTAACATTTAAGTCATATTCGTCCTCCCTAGACTTATTCTTGTCGAATTAGGGTTTTTAACCAATCTAGTCATCCAATAGGTGTGTGTTTGTCATTGGACTAACATTTAGCTCTTTTTGTCCTTCCTAGGCTTATTCTAGTCCAATTAATGTTTTTAACCAATATTGTGCATCCAATAGGTGTGTGTGTGTCATTGGATGAACATTTAGTTAATTTTCGTCCTCCATAGGCTTATTCTTGTCCAATTAGGATTTTTAACCAATCTTGTGCATCCAATAACTTCATTTGTGTCACTAGATTAACATTTAGGTCATTTTCGTCCGCCCTAGATTTATTCTAGTCCAATTGGGGTTTTTAACCAATCTTGTGCATCCAATAAGTTCATTTGTGTCATTGGATTTACATTTAGGTCATTTTCATCCTCCCTAGACTTATTCATGTCCAATTAGGGTTTTTAAGCAATCTTGTGCATCCAATAGGTGTTTTTGTGTCATTGGATTAAAATTTAGGTCATTTTTGTCCTAGCTAGGCTTATTCTTGTCAAATTACGGTTTTTTACAAATCTTGTGCATCAAATAAGTTCATTTGTGTCATTGGATTAAGATTTAGGTCATTTTCGTTGTCCCTAAACCTATTCTTGTCCAATAAGGGTTTTTAACCAATCTTGTGCATCCAATAGGTGTGTTTGTGTCATTGGATGAACATTTAGGTCATTTTCGTCCTCCCTATGCTTATTCTTGTCCAATTAGGGTTTTTAACCAATCTTGTGCATCCAATAGGTGTGTTTGTGTCATTGGATTAGCATTTAGGTCATTTTCGTCCTCCCTACGCTTATTCTAGTCCAATTAGGGTTTTTTACCAATCTTGTGCATCTAATAGGTGTGCTTGTGTCATTGGATTAACATTTAGCTCATTTTCATCCTCCCTAGGCTTATTCTTTTCCAATTAGGGTTTTTAAGCAATCTTGTCCATCCAATAAGTTCATTTGTGTCATTGGATTAACATTTAGTTCATTTTCGTCCTCCCTAGGTTTGTTCTAGTCCAATTAGGGTTTTTAACCAATCTTGTGCATCCAATAAGTTCATTTGTGTCATTCGATGAACATTTAGGTCATTTTCGTCCTCCCTAGGCTTATTCTTGTCCAATTAGGGTTTTTAAGCAATCTTGTCCATCCAATAAGTTCATTTGTGTCATTGGATTAACATTTAGTTCATTTTCGTCCTCGCTAGGATTATTCTCTTCCAAGTAGTGTTTTTAACCAATATTGTGCATGCAATAGGTGTGTTTGTGTTATTCGATTAACATTTAGGTGATTTTCGTCCTCCCTACGTATATTCTTGACCATCGAGGGTTTTTAAGCCATCTCGTGCATCCAATAGGTGTGTTTGTGTCATTGGATTAACATTTAGGTCATTTTCGTCCTCCCTAGGTTTATTCTAGTCCAATTAGGGTTTTTAACCAATCTTGTGCATCTAATAGGTGTGTTTGTGTCATTGGATGAACATTTAGGTCATTTTCTTCCTCTATAGGCTTATTCTTGTCCTATTAGGGTTTTTTACAAATCTTGTGCATCAAAAGATTAACATTTAGGTCATTTTTGTCCTCCCTACGCTTATTCTAGTCCAATTAGGGTTTTTAACCAATCTTGTGCATCTAATAGGTGTGTTTGTGTCATTGGATGAACATTTAGGTCATTTTCGTCCTCCCTAGGCTTATTCTTGTCTAATTAGGGTTTTTAACTAATCTTTTGCATCCAATAAGTTCATTTGTGTCATTGGATTATCATTTAGGTCATTTTCGTCCTCCCGATGCTTATTCTTGTCCTATTAGGGTTTTTTACAAATCTTGTGGATCCAATAAGTTCATTTGGGTTATTGGATTAACATTTAGGTCATTTTCATCCTCCATAGGCTTATTCTTGTCCAATTAGGGTTTTTAACCAATCTTGTGCATCCAATTAGTTCATTTGCGTCACTCGATTAACATTTAAGTCATATTCGTCCTCCCTAGACTTATTCTTGTCCAAATAGGATTTTTAAGCAATCTTGTGCATGCAATAGATGTGTTTGTGTCATTTGAATAACATTTAGGTCAATTTTGTCCTCCCCAGGCTTATTGTAGTCCAATTACGGTTTTTAACCAATCTAGTGCATCCAATAGGTGTGTGTGTGTCATTGGATTAACATTTAGCTCATTTTTGTTCGCCCTAGGCTTATTCTAGTCCAATTAATGTTTTTTTTACCAATATTGTGCATCGAATAGGTGTGTTTGTGTCATAGGATAAACATTTAGGTCATTTTCGTCCTCCCTAGGCTTATTGTAGTCCAATTAGGGTTTATAACCAATCTTGTGCATCCAATAACTTCATTTGTGTCATTGGATTAACAGTTAGGTCATTTTCGTCCTCCCTAGATTTATTCTAGTCCAATTAGGGTTTTTAACCAATCTTGTGCATCCAATAAATTCATTTGTGTCATTGGATTTACATTTAGGTCATTTTCGTCCTCCCTAGACTTATTCATGTCCAGTTAGGGTTTTTAAGCAATCTTGTGCATCCAATAGGTGTTTTTGTGTCATTGGATTAACATTTAGGTCATTTTTGTCGTAGCTAGTCTTATTCTTGTCAAATTACGGTTTTTTTACAAATCTTGTGCATCAAATAAGTTCATTTGTGTCATTCGATTAAGATTTAGGTCATTTTCGTCGTCCCTAAACCTATTCTTGTCCAATAAGGGTTTTTCACCAATCTTGTGCATCCAATAGGTGTGTTTGTGTCATTGGATTAACATTTAGGTCATTTTCGTCCTCCCTAGGCTTATTCTAGTCCAATTAAGGTTTTTAACCAATCTTGTGCATCTTATAGGTGTGCTTGTGTCATTGGATTAACATTTAGGTCATTTTCATCCTCCCTAGGATTATTCTCTGCCAAGTAGTGTTTTTAACCAATATTGTGCATCCAATAGGTGTGTTTGTGTTATTTGATTAACATTTAGGTCATTTTCGTCCTCGCTACGTATATTCTTGACCATGTAGGGTTTTTAAGCAATCTCTTGCATCCAATAGGTGTGTTTGTGTCATTGGATTAACATTTAGGTCATTTTCGTCCTCCCTAGGCTTTTTCTTGTCCAATTAAGGTTTTTAACTAATCTTGTGCATCCAATTAGTTCATTTGTGTCATTGGATTAACATTTAGGTCATTTTCGTCCTCCCTAGGCTTTTTCTTGTCCAATTAAGGTTTTTAACTAATCTTGTGCATCCAATTAGTTCATTTGTGTCATTGGATTAACATTTAGGTCATTTTCGTCCTCCCTAGGCTTTTTCTTGTCCAATTAAGGTTTTTAACTAATCTTGTGCATCCAATTAGTTCATTTGTGTCATTGGATTAACATTTAGGTCATTTTCGTCCTCCCTAGGCTTATTCTTGTCTAATTAGGGTTTTTAACTAATCTTTTGCATCTAATAAGCTCATTGGTGTCATTGGATTATCATTTAGGTCATTTTCGTCCTCCCTATGCTTATTCTTGTCCAATTAGGGTTTTTAACCAATCTTGTGCATCCAATAGGTGTGTTTGTGTCATTGGATTAGCATTTAGGTCATTTTCGTCCTCCCTAGGCTTTTTCTTGTCCAATTAAGGTTTTTAACTAATCTTGTGCATCCAATTAGTTCATTTGTGTCACTGGATTAACATTTAGGTCATTTCCGTCCTCCCTAGGCTTATTCTTGTCTAATTAGGGTTTTTAACTAATCTTTTGCATCTAATAAGCTCATTGGTGTCATTGGATTATCATTTAGGTCATTTTCGTCCTCCCTATGCTTATTCTTGTCCAATTAGGGTTTCTTTACAAATCTTGTGGATCCAATAAGTTCATTTGTGTTATTGGATTAACATTTAGGTCATTTTCATCCTCCATAGGCTTATTCTTGTCCAATTAGGGTTTTTAACCAATCTTGTGCATCCAATTAGTTCATTTGTGTCACTGGATTAACATTTAGGTCATTTTCGTCCTCCCTAGATTTATTCTAGTCCAATTAGGGTTTTTAATCAATCTTGTGCATCCAATAAGTTAATTTATGTCATTGGATTTACATTTAGGTCATTTTCGTCCTCTCTAGACTTATTCATGTCCTATTAGGGTTTTTAAGCAATCTTGTGCATCTAATAGGTGTGTTTGTGTCATTGGATTAACATTTTGGTCCTTTTTGTCCTACCTAGGCTTATTCTTGTTAAGTTACGGTTTTTTTACAAATCTTGTGCATCCAATAAGTTCATTTGTGTCATTGGATTAAGATTTAGGTCATTTTCGTCGTCCCTAAACCTATTCTTGTCCAATAAGGGTTTTTAACCAATCTTGTGCATCCAATAGGTGTCTTTGTGTCATTGGATTAGCATTTAGTTCATTTTCATCCTCCCAAGCCTTATTCTTTTCCAATTAGGATTTTTAACCAATCTTCTGCATCCAATAAGTTCATTTGTGACATTGGATTAACATTTAGTTCATTTTCATCCTCCCTAGGATTATTCTCTTCCAAGTAGTGTTTTTAACCAATCTTGTGCATCCAATAGGTGTGTTTGTGTCATTGGATTAACATTTAGGTCGTTTTCGTCCTCCCAAGGCATATTCTGGACCAACTAGGATTTTTAAGCAATATTGTGCATCCAATAGGTGTGTTTGTGTCATGGGATTAACATTTAGGTCATTTTCGTCCTCCCTAGGCTTATTCTTGTCCAATTAAGGTTTTTAACTAATCTTGTGCATCCAATTAGTTCATTTGTGTCATTGGTTTAACATTTAGGTCATTTTCGTCCTTTTTTGGCCTATCCTTGTCCAATTAAGGGTTTTAACTAATCTTGTGCATCCAATAGGTGTGTTTGTGTCATTGGATTAACATTTAGGTCATTTTCGTCCTCCCTAGGCTTATTCTTGTCCAATTAAGGTTTTTAACTAATCTTGTGCATCCAATAGGTGTGTTTGTGTCATTGGATTAACATTTAGGTCATTTTCGTCCTCCCTAGGCTTATTCTTGTCCAATTAAGGTTTTTAACTAATCTTGTGCATCCAATAGGTGTGTTTGTGTCATTGGATTAACATTTAGGTCATTTTTGTCCTCCCTAGGCTTATTCTAGTCCAATTATAACCAAACTTGTGCATCTAATAGGTGTGTTTGTGTCATTGGATTAACATTTAGATCATTTTCGTCCTCCCTAGGGTTATTCTAGTCCAACTAGGCGTTTTCCACAATCTAGTGCATCCAATAGGTGTGCCTGTATCATTGGATTAACATTTGGGTCATTTTCTTCCTCCATAGGGTTATTCTTTTACAATTACGGTTTTTAACCAATCTTTTTCATCCTCCATAGGCTTATTCTTGTCCAGTTAGGGTTTTTAACCAATCTTGTGTATCCAATAGGTGTGTTTGTGTCATTGGATTAACATTTAGGTCATTTTCGTCCTCCCTAGGCTTATTTTAGTCCAATTTGGGTTTTTAGCCAATCTTGTGCATCGAATAAGTTAATTTGTGTCATTGGATTAGCTTTTAGGTCATTTTCGTCCTCCCTAGGCTTATTCTTGTAAAGTTAGGGTTTTAAACCAATCTTGTGGATCCAATAGGGGTGTTTGTGTCATCGGATTAACAATTAGGTCATTTTAGTCCTCCCTAGGCTTATTCTAGTCTAATTAGATTTTTAACAAATCTTTTGCATCCAATAAGTTCAATTGTGTCATTGGATTAACATTTAGGTCATTTTCGTCCTCCCTAGAGTTTTTCTAGTCCAATTAGGCGTTTTAATCAATCTAGTGCATCCAATAGGTGTCTCTGTATCATTGGATTAACATTCGGGTCATTTTCTTCCTCCATAGGCTTATTCTTTTCCAATTACAGTTTTTAACCAATCTTGTGGATCCAAAAAATTCATTTGTATCATTGGATTAACATTTAGGTCATTTTTGTCCTCCCTATGCTTATTTTCTTACAATAAGGTTTTTTAACCAATCTTGTGCATCCAATAGGTGCGTTTGTGTCATTGGATTAACATTTAGGTCATTTTCGTCTTCCTTAGGCCTATTCTTTTCCAATTAGGGTTTTTAACAATTCTTGTGCATCCAATAGGTGTGTTTGTGTCATTGGATTAACATTTAGGTCATTTTTGTCCTCCATAGGATTATTCTAGTCCAATTAGGGTTTTTAACCAATATTGTGCATCCAATAAGTGTGTTTGTGTCATTGGATAAACATTTAGGTCATTTTCTTCATCCCTTGGCTTATTCTTGTCCAATTAGGGTTTTTTACAAATCTTTTGCATCCAAAAAATTCATTTGTGTTATTGGGTTAACATTTAGGTCATTTTCATCCTCGATAGGCTTATTCTTGTCCAGTTAGGGTTTTTAACCAATCTTGTGCATCCAATAGGTGTGTTTGTGTCATTGGATTAACATTTAGGTCATTTTCGTCCTCGCTAGGCTTATTCTTAACCAACTAGGGTTTTTAACCAATCTAGTGCATCCGATAGGTGTGTGTGTGTGTCATTGGATTAACATTTAGCTCATTTTTGTAGTTGGATTAACATTTAGGTCATATTCGTCCTCCCTAGATTTGTTCTTGTCCAGTTAGGGTTTTAACCAATCTTGTGCATCCAACACGTGTGTTTGTGTCATCAGATTAACATTTAGGTCATTTTCGTCCTCCCTAGGCTTATTCTAGTCTAATTAGGGTTTTTAACCAATCTTGTGCATCCAATAGGTGGGTTTGTGTCATTGGATTAACATTTAGTTCATTTCCGTCCTCCCTAGGCATATTCTAGTCCAATTAGGGTTTTTAACCAATCTTGTGCATCCAATACGTGTGTTTGTATCATTGGATTAACATTTAGGTAATTTTCATCCTCCCTAGGCTTATTCTTTTCCAATTACAGTTTTAAACCAATCTTGTCCATTCAATAAAATCATTTGTTTCATTGGATTAACATTTAGGTCATTTTTGTCCTCCCTAGTCTTATTCTCTTCCAATAAGTGGTTTTTAATCAATCTTGTGCATCCAATAGGTGTGTTTGTGTCAATGGATTAACATTTAGGTCATTTTCGTCCTCCCAAGGCTTATTCTTGTCCAATTAGGTTTTTTAACTAATCTTGTGAATCCAATTAGTTCATTTGTGTCATTGGATTAACATTTATGTCATTTTCGTCCTCCCTAGGCATATTCTTGTCCAACTAGGGTTTTTAAGCAATCTTGTGCATCCCATAGCTGTGTTTGTGTCATTGGATTAACATTTAGGTCATTTTCGTCCTCCCTAGGCATATTCTAGTCTAATTAGGGTTTTAACCAATCTTGTGCATCCAACACGTGTGTTTGTGTCATGGGATTAACATTTAGGTCTTTTTCGTCCTCCCTAGGCTTATTCTAGTCTAATTAGGGTTTTAACCAATCTTGTGCATCCAACACGTGTGTTTGTGTCATGGGATTAACATTTAGGTCTTTTTCGTCCTCCCTAGGCTTATTCTAGTCTAATTAGGGTTTT
>NC_021163.2:39523573-39530777 GCF_000331145.2 Cicer arietinum | reverse complement strand
TAGGCTTATTCTTGTCCAGTTAGGGTTTTTAACCAATCTTGTGTATCCAATAGGTGTGTTTGTGTCATTGGATTAACATTTAGGTCTTTTTCGTCCTCCCTAGGCTTATTTTAGTCCAATTTGGGTTTTTAGCAAATCTTGTGCATCGAATAAGTTCATTTGTGTCATTGGATTACATTTTAGGTCATTTTTGTCCTCCATAGGCTTATTCTTGTCCAGTTAGAGTTTTTATCCAATCTTGTGAATCCAATAGATGTGTTTGTGTCATCGGATTAACATTTAGGTTATTTTCATCCTCCCTAGGATTATTCCAGTCTAATTAAGGTTTTTAACCAATCTTGTGCATCCATTAAGTTCATTTGTGTCACCAGATTAAGATTTAGGTCATTTTCGTCCTCCGTAGGCTTATTCTAGTCTAATTAGGGTTTTTAACCAATCTTGTGAATCCAATAAGTTAATTTGGGTCATTGGATTAACATTTGGGTCGTTTTCGTCCTCCCCGGGCTTATTCTTGTCCAGTTTCGGTTTTTACCCAATCTTGTGTATCCAATAGGTGTGTTTGTGTCACCGGATTAACATTTAGGTCATTTTCGTCCTCCGTAGGCTTATTCTAGTCTAATTAGGGTTTTTAACCAATCTTGTGAATCCAATAAGTTTATTTGGGTCATTGGATTAACATTTGGGTCGTTTTCGTCTTCCCCGGGCTTATTCTAGTCCAATAACGGTTTTTAACGAATCTAGTGTATCCCATAGGTGTGTTTGTGTAGTTGGACTAATATTTAGGTCATTTTCGTCCTCCAGTGTATTATACTGGTCCAATTAGGGTCTTTAACTATTCTTGTGCATCCAATAAGTTTATTTGGTATCATTGGATTAACATTTAGGTCATTTTCGTCCTCCCTATGCTTATTCTTGTCCAATTAGGGTTTTTATCTAATCTTGGGCATCTAATAAGTTCCTTTGTGTCTTTGGATTAACATGTAGGTCATTTTCGTCCTCCGTAGGCTTATTTTAGTCCAATTCGGGTTTTTAGCCAATCTTGTGCATCGAATAAGTTCATTTGTGTCATTGGATTAACATTTAGGTCATTTTCGTCCTCCCTAGACTTATTCTAGTCCAATTAGGGTTTTTAACCAATCTTGTGCATCCAATAGGTGGGTTTGTGTCATTGGATTAACATTTAGTTCATTTCCGTCCTCCCTAGGCGTATTCTAGTCCAATAAGGGTTTTTAACCAATCTTGTGCATCCAATAGGTGGGTTTGTGTCATTGGATTAACATTTAGTTCATTTCCGTCCTCCCTAGGCGTATTCTAGTCCAATAAGGGTTTTTAACCAATCTTGTGCATCCAATAGGTGTGTTTGTATCATCGGATTAACATTTAGGTAATTTTCATCCTCCCTAGGCTTATTCTTTTCCAATTACAGTTTTTAACCAATCTTGTCCATTCAATAAGCTCATTTGTTTCATTGGATTAACATTTAGGTCATTTTTGTCCTCCCTAGTGTTATTCTCTTCCAATAAGTGGTTTTCAATCAATCTTGTGCATCCAATAGGTGTGTTTGTGTCAATGGATTAACATTTATGTCATTTTCGTCCTCCCAAGGCTTATTCTTGTCCTATTAGGTTTTTTAACTAATCTTGTGCATCCAATAAGTTCATTTGTGTCATTGGATTAACATTTAGGTCATTTTCGTCCTCCCTAGGCTTATTCTTGTCCAATTAGGGTTTTTAACCAATCTTGTGCATCCAATAGGTTTGTTTGTGTCATTGGATTAACATTTATGTCATTTTCGTCCTCCCTAGGCTTATTCTTGTCGAATTAGGGTTTTTAACCAATCTTGTGTCATGGGATTAACATTTAGGTCTTTTTCGTCCTCCCTAGGCTTATTCTAGTCTAATTAGGGTTTTTAACCAATCTTGTGCATCCAATAGGTGTGTCTGTGTCATCGGATTAACATTTAGGTCATTTTTGTCCTCCGTAGGCTTATTCTAGTCTAATTAGGATTTTTAACCAATCTTGTGCATCCACTAAGTTCATTTGTCTCATTGGACTAACATTTAGGTCGTTTTCATCCTCCCTAGGCTTATTCTTTTCCTATTACGGTTTTTAACCAATCTTGTGCATCCATTAAGTTCATTTGTGTCATTGGATTAACATTTAGTTCATTTTCGTCCTCCCTAGGCTTCTTCTTGTCCAGTTAGGGTTTTTAGCCAATCTTGTGCATCCACTAAGTTTATTTGTGTCATTGAATCTTGTGAATCCAATAGATGTGTTTGAGTCATCGGATTAACATTTAGGTTATTTTCGTCCTCCCTAGGCTTCTTCTTGTCCAGTTAGGGTTTTTAGCCAATCTTGTGCATCCACTAAGTTTATTTGTGTCATTGAATCTTGTGAATCCAATAGATGTGTTTGAGTCATCGGATTAACATTTAGGTTATTTTCGTCCTCCCTAGGCTTCTTCTTGTCCAGTTAGGGTTTTTAGCCAATCTTGTGCATCCACTAAGTTTATTTGTGTCATTGAATCTTGTGAATCCAATAGATGTGTTTGAGTCATCGGATTAACATTTAGGTTATTTTCGTCCTCCCTAGGCTTCTTCTTGTCCAGTTAGGGTTTTTAGCCAATCTTGTGCATCCACTAAGTTTATTTGTGTCATTGAATCTTGTGAATCCAATAGATGTGTTTGAGTCATCGGATTAACATTTAGGTTATTTTCGTCCTCCCTAGGCTTCTTCTTGTCCAGTTAGGGTTTTTAGCCAATCTTGTGCATCCAATAGGTGTATTTGTGTCATTGGATGAACATTTAGGTCATTTGCGTCCTCCCTAGGCGTATTCTAGTCTAATTAGGGTTATGAACCAATCTTGCGCATCCATTAAGTTAATTTGTGTGATCAGATTAACATTTAAGTCATTTTTGTCCTCCCGAGGCTTTTTCTAGTCCAATTAGGGTTTTTAACCAATATTGTGAATCCAATAAGTGTGTTTGTGTCATTGGATAAACATTTAGGTCGTTTTCGTCCTCTTCGATTAACATTTAGGTCATTTTCAACCTCCCTAGGTTTATTCTTGTCCAATTAGGGTTTTTAACCAATCTTGTGAATCCAATAAGTTCATTTGTGTCATTGGATTAACATTTAGGTCATTTTCGTCCTCCCTAGGCTTATTCTTGTCCAATTAGGGTTTTTACCCAATCTTGTGCATCCAATAGGTGTGTTTGTGTCATCGAATTAACATTTAGGTCATTTTTGTCCTCTATAGGCTTATTCAAGTCTAATTACGATTTTTAACCAATCTTGTGCATCCAATAAGTTCATTTGTGTCATTGGACTAACATTTAGGTCGTTTTCATCCTCCCTAGGCTTATTCTTTTCCTATTAGGATATTTAACCAATGTTGTGCATCTAATTGGTGTGTTTGTATCGTTGGATTAACATTTAGGTCATTTTCCTCCCCCCTAGGCTTATTCTAGTCAAATTAGGGTTTTTAACCCATCTTGTACACTCAATAGGTGTGTTTGTGTCATTGGATTAACATTTAGGTCATTTTCATCCTCCCTAGTCTTATTCTTTTCCTATTAGGTTTTTTACCCAATCTTCTGCATCCAATAAGTTCATTTATGTAATTGGATTAACATTTAGGCCATTTTCGGCCTCCATAGGATTATTCTCTTCCAATTAGGGTTTTAACCAATCTTGTGCATCCAATAGGTGTGTTTGTGCCATTGGATTAACATCTACGTCATTTTCGTCCTCCGTAGGCCTAATCTTGTCCAATTAGGGTTTTTAACTAATCTTGTGCATCCAATAGGTGTGTTTGTGTCATTGGATTAACATTTAGGTCATTTTTGTCCTCCCTAGGCTTATTCTAGTCCAATTAAGGTTTTTAACCAATCTTGTGCATCCAATAGGTATATTTGTGTCATTGGATAAGTATTTAGGTCGTTTTCATCCTCCCTAGGCTTATTCTTTTCCAATTATAGTTTTTAACCAATCTTGCCATTCAATAAGTTCAGTTGTTTCATTGGATTAACATTTAGGTCATTTTTGTCCTCCCTAGTCTTATTCTCTTCCAATAAGTGGTTTTTATTCAATCTTGTGCATCCAATAGTTGTGTTTGTGTCAATGGATTAACATTTAGGTCATTTTCGTCCTCCCAAGGCTTATTCTTGTCCAATTAGGGTTTTTAACTAATCTTGTGCATCCAATAAGTTCGTTTGTGTCATTGGATTAACATTTAGGTCATTTTTGTCCTCCCTAGGCTTATTCTAGTCCAATTAGGGTTTTTAACTAATCTTGTGCATCCAATAAGTTCGTTTGTGTCATTGGATTAACATTTAGGTCATTTTTGTCCTCCCTAGGCTTATTCTAGTCCAATTAGGGTTTTTAACTAATCTTGTGCATCCAATAAGTTCGTTTGTGTCATTGGATTAACATTTAGGTCATTTTTGTCCTCCCTAGGCTTATTCTAGTCCAATTAGGGTTTTTAACCAATATTGTGCATCTAATAGGTGTGTTTGTGTCATTGGATAAACATTTAGGTCATTTTCGTCGCCATAGGCTTATTGTAGTCCAATTAAGGTTTTTAACTAATCTTGTGCATCCAATAAGTTCGTTTGTGTCATTGGATTAACATTTAGGTCATTTTCGCCTCCCTAGGCTTATTATTTTCCAGTTAGGGTTATTAACCAATCTTGTGCATCCAATAGGTGTGTTTGTATCATCGGATTAACATTTAGGTAATTTTCGTCCTCCCTAAGCTTATTCTAGTCCAATTAGGGTTTTTAACCAATATTGTGGATCCAATAAGTGTTTTTGTGTCATTGGATAAATATTTAGGTCATCCAATAAGTGTTTAGTCCTATTAGGATCTTTAACCATTCTTGTGCATCGAATAAGTTTATTTGGTATCATTGGATTAACATTTTAGTCATTTTCGTCCTCCCTAGGCTTATTCTTGCCAAATTAGGGTTTTTATCTAATCTTGGGCATCCAATAAGTTCCTTTGTGTCATTCGATTATCATTTAGGTCTTTTTCGTCAATCCTAGGCTTATTTTAGGCCAATTAGGGTTTTTAACCAATCTTGTGCATCCAATAAGTGTGTTTGTGTCATTAGATTAACATTTAGGTCATTTTCATCCTACATAGGCTTATTCTTTTCCTATTAGGATTTTTAACCAATCTAGTCCAATTAGTGTTTTTAACTAATCTTGTGCATCTAATAAGTAAATTTGTCTCATTGGATTAACATTTAGGTCATTTATAACTTCCCTAGGCTTATTCTCCCGAGGCTCATTCTAATCCAATTAGGGTTGTTAACAAATCTTGTGAATCCAATTAGTTCATTTGTGTCATTGGATTTACATTTAGGTAATTTTCATCCTCCATAGGCTTATTCGTGTCCAGTTAGGGTTTTTAACCGATCTTGTGCATCCAATAGGTGTGTTTGTGTCATTAGATTAACATTTAGGTCATTTTCGTCCTCCCTAGTCTTATTTTAGTCCAATTAGGGTTTTTAACCAATATTGTGCATCCAATAAGTGGGTTTGTGTCATTGAATAAACATTTAGGTCATTTTCGTCCTCCCTAGGGTTATTGTAGTCCAATTAGGGTTTTTAACTAATCTTGTGCATCCAATAAATACATTTGTGTCATTGGATTAACATTTAGATCATTTTCGTGCTCCCTAGGCTTATTCTTGTCCAATTAGGGTTCCTAGGCTTATTCTAGTCTAATTAGGGTTTTTAACCAATATTGTGAATCCAATAAGTGTGTTTGTGTCATTGGATAAACATTTAGGTCGTTTTCGTCCTCCCTAGGTTTATTGTAGTCCAATTGGGTTTTTTAACTAATCTTGTACATTCATTAAGTACATTTGTGTCATTGGATTAACATTTAGGTCATTTGGGTCATTGGATTAACATTTTGGTCGTTTTTAACCAATCTTGTGCATCCAATAGGTGTGTGTGTATCATTGGATTTACATTTAGGTCATTTCCATCTTCCCTAGGCTTATTGTTTTCCAATTAAGATTTTTAACCAATCAAGTACATCCAATAAGTTCATTTGTGTCATTGGATTAACATTTAGGCCATTTTTGTCCTCCCTAGGCTTATTCTCTTTCAATAAAAGGTTTTTAACCAATCTTGTGCATCCAATAGGTGTGTTTGTGCCATTGGATTAATATTTAGGTCATTTTCGTCCTCCCTAGGCTTATTTTAGTCCAATTAGGATCTTTAACCATTCTTGTGCATCGAATAAGTTTATTTGGTATCATTGGATTAACATTTTGGTCATTTTCGTCCTCCCTAGGCTTATTCTTGCCAAATTAGGGTTTTTATCTAATCTTAGGCATCCAATAAGTTCCTTTGTGTCATTCGATTATCATTTAGGTCTTTTTCGTCCTCCCTAGGCTTATTTTAGGCCAATTAGGGTTTTTAACCAATCTTGTGCATCCAATAAGTGTCTTTGTGTCATTAGATTAACATTTATGTCATTTTCATCCTACATAGGCTTATTCTTTTCCTATTAGGATTTTTAACCAATCTAGTCCAATTAGTGTTTTTAACTAATCTTGTGCATCTAATAAGTAAATTTGTTTCATTGGATTAACATTTAGGTCATTTATAACCTCCCTAGGCTTATTCTCCCGAGGCTCATTCTAGTCCAATTAGGGTTGTTAACAAATCTTGTGAATCCAATTAGTTCATTTGTGTCATTGGATTTACATTTAGGTAATTTTCATCCTCCATAGGCTTATTCGTGTCCAATTAGGGTTTTTAACCAATCTTGTGCATCCAATAGGTGTGTTTGTGTCATTAGATTAACATTTAGGTCATTTTTGTCCTCCCTAGTCTTATTTTAGTCCAATTTGGGTTTTTAACCAATATTGTGCATCCAATAAGTGGGTTTGTGTCATTGAATAAACCTTTAGGTCATTTTCGTCCTCCCTAGGGTTATTGTAGTCCAATTAGGGTTTTTAACTAATCTTGTGCATCCAATAAGTACATTTGTGTCATTGGATTAACATTTAGATCATTTTCGTGCTCCCTAGGCTTATTCTTGTCCAATTAGGGTTTTTTTTTACAAATCTTGTGCATCCAATGAGTTCCTTTGTGTCATTGGATTAACATTTAGGTCTTTTTCGTCCTCCCTTGGTTTATTTTAGTCCAATTAGGGTTTTTAACTAATCTTGTGCATCCAATA
>NC_021163.2:39517792-39519292 GCF_000331145.2 Cicer arietinum | reverse complement strand
GCTTATTCTTGTCCAATTAAGGTTTTTAACTAAACATGTCCATCCAATTAGTTCATTTGTGTCATTGGATTAACATTTAGGTCAGTTTCGTCCTCACTAGCCCTATTCTTGTCCCATTAGGGTTTTTAACTAATCTTGTGCATCCAATAGGTGTGTTTATGTCATTGGATTAACATTTAGGTCATTTTTGTCCTCCCTAGGCTTAATCTAGTCCAATTAGGGTTTTTAACCAATCTTCTGCATCCAATAGGTATATTTGTGTCATTGGATAAGCATTTAGGTCATTTTCGTCCTGTCGAGGCATATTGTAGTCCAATTAGGATTTTTAACTAATCTTGTGCGTCTAATAAGTTCGTTTGTGTCATTGGATTACATTTAGGCCATTTTCGTCCTCCCTAGGCTTATTCTTGTCCAATTAAGTTTTTTACAAATCTTGTGCATCCAATAAGTTCATTTGTGTCACTTGATTAACATTTAGGTCATTTTCGTCCTTCCTAGACTTATTCTAGTCCAATTAGGGTTTTTAACCAATCTTGTGCATCCAATAGGTGTGTTTGTGTCATTGGATTAACATTTAGGTCATTTTTGTCCTCCGTAGGCTTATTCTTGTCCAATTAGGTTTTTTAACCAATCTTGTGCATTCAATAGGTGTGTTTGTATCATTGGATTAACATTTTGGTCATTTTCGTCCTCCCTAGGCTTAATGTTTTCCAATTAGTGTTTTTAACCAATCTTGTGAATCCAATTAGTTCATTTGTGTCATTGGATTAACATTTAGGTCATTTTCGTCCTCACTAGCCCTATTCCCGTCCCAGTTAGGGTTTTTAACCAATCTTGTGCATCCAATAGGTGTGTTTGTGTCATCGGATAAACATTTAGGTCATTTTCGTCCTCCCTAGGCTTATTTTAGTCCAATTTGGGTTTCTAAGCAATATTGTGCATCCAATAAGTGTGTTTGTGTGATTGGATAAACATTTTTTGTCATTTTCGTCGTCCCAAGGGTTACTGTAGTCCAATTAGGGTTTTTAACTAAACTTGTGCATCCAATAAGTTCATTTGTGTCATTGGATTAACATTTAGGTCATTTTCGTCCTCCCTAGGCTTATTCTAGTCCAATTATGGTTTTTAACCTGTCTTGTACACTCAATAGGTGTGTTTGTGTCATTGGATTAACATTTAGGTTATTTTCATCCTCCTTAGGCTTATTCTTTTCCTATTAGGGTTTTTATCCAATCTTGTCCATCCAATAGGTGTGTTTGTGTCATTCGATTAACATTTAGGTCATTTTCAACCTCCCTAGGTTTATTCTAGTCCAATTTGTGTTTTTAACCAATCTTGTGAATCCAATTAGTTCATTTGTGTCATTGGATTAACATTTAGGTTATTTTCGTCATCCCTAAGCTTATTCTTGTCCAACTAGGGTTTTTAAGCAATCTTGTGCATTCAATAGGTGTGTTTGTATCATTGGATTAACATTTAGGTCATTTTCGTCCTCCCTAG
>NC_021163.2:39504053-39516643 GCF_000331145.2 Cicer arietinum | reverse complement strand
TCATTTTTGTCCTCCCTAGGCTTATTCTTGTCCAATTAGGGTTTTTAACCAATCTTGTGCATCCAATAGGTGTGTTTATGTCATTGGATTAACATTTAGGTCATTTTCGTCCTCCCTAGGCTTATTCTAGTCCAATTAAGGTTTTTAACCGATCTTGTACACTCAATAGGTGTGTTTGTGTCATTGGATTAACATTTACGTCAATTTCATCCTAACTAGGCTTATTTTTTTCCTTTTAGGGTTTTTAACCAATCTTGTGCATCCAATAGGTGTGTTTGTGTCATTGGATTAACATTTACATTTTTAACCTCCCTAGGCTTATTCTAGTCCAATTATGTTTTTAACCAATCTTGTGAATCCAATTAATTCATTTGTGTCATTGGATTAACATTTAGGTCATTTTCGTCCTCCCAAGGATAATTCTTGTCCAACTAGGGTTTTTAAGCAATCTTGTGCATCCCATAGGAGTGTTTGTGTCATTCGTTTAACATTTAGGTCATTGTTGTCCTCTCTAAGCTTATTCTTGTCCAATTAAGGTTTTTAACTAAACATGTCCATCCAATTAGTTCATTTGTGTCATTGGATTAACATTTAGGTCAGTTGTGTCCTCACTAGCCCTATTCTTGTCCCATTAGGGTTTTTAACTAATCTTGTGCATCCAATAGGTGTGTTTTTGTCATTGGATTAACACTTAGATCATTTTCGTCCTCCATAAGCTTATTCTTGTCCAATTAGGGTTTTTAACCAATCTTGTGCATCCAATAGGTGTGTTTGTGTCATTGGATTTACATTTACTTCATTTTCGTCCTCCCTCTGCTTATTCTAGTCCAATTAGGGTTTTTAACCAAACTTGTGCATCCAATAGGGGTGTTTATGTCATTGGATTAACATTTAGGTCATTTTCGTCCTCCCCAGGCTTATTCTAGTCCAATTAAGGTTTTTAACCAATCTTGTCCATCCAATAGGTGTGTTTGTGTCATTCGATTAACATTTAGGTCATTTTCAACCTCCCTAGGTTTATTCTAGTCCAATTTGTGTTTTTAACCAATCTTATGAATCCTATTAGTTCATTTGTGTCATTGGATTAACATTTAGGTCATTTTCTTCATCCCTAAGCTTATTCTTGTCCAACTAGGGTTTTTAAGCAATCTTGTGCATTCAATAGGTGTGTTTGTATCATTGGATTAACATTTAGGTCATTTTCGTCCTCCCTAGGCTTATTGTTTTCTAATTAGGGTTGTTTACCAATCTTGTGAATCCAATAAGTTCATTTGTCTCATTGGAGTAACATTTAGGCCATTTTAGTCCTCCCTAAGCTTATTCTCTTCCAATAAGGGGTTTTTAACAAATCTTGTGCATCCAAAAGGTGTGTTTGTGTCATTGGATTAACATATAGGTCATTTTTGCCCTCCCTAGGCTTATTCTTGTCCAATTAGGGTTTTTAACCAATCTTGTGCATCCAATAGGTGTGTTTTTGTCTTTGGATGAACATTTAGGTCATTTTCGTCCTCCCTAGGCTTATTCTAGTCCAATTAAGGTTTTTAACCAATCTTGAGCATCCAATAGGTGTGTTTTTGTCTTTGGATGAACATTTAGGTCATTTTCGTCCTCCCTAGGCTTATTCTAGTCCAATTAAGGTTTTTAACCAATCTTGAGCATCCAATAGGTGTGTTTTTGTCTTTGGATGAACATTTAGGTCATTTTCGTCCTCCCTAGGCTTATTCTAGTCCAATTAAGGTTTTTAACCAATCTTGTACACTCAATAGGTGTGTTTGTGTCATTGGATTAACATTTATGTCATTTTCATCCTCCCTAGGCTTATTTTTTTCCTTTTAGGGTTTTTAACCAATCTTGAGCATCCAATAGGTGTGTTTGTGTCATTGGATTAACATTTAGGTCATTTTTAACCTCCCTAGGCTTATTCTAGTCCAATTAGTGTTTTTAACCAATCTTGTGAATCCAATTAGTTCATTTGTGTCATTGGATTAATCATTTTCGTCCTCCCTAGGCTTATTCTAGTCCAATTAAGGTTTTTAACCAATCTTGTCCATCCAATAGGTGTGTTTGTGTCATTCGATTAACATTTAGGTCATTGTTGTCCTCTCTAAGCTTATTCTTGTCCAATTAAGGTTTTTAACTAAACTTGTCCATCCAATTAGTTCATTTGTGTCATTGGATTAACATTTAGGTCAATTTCGTCCTCACTAGCCCTATTCTTGTCCCATTAGGGTTTTTAGCTAATCTTGTGCATCCAATAGGTGTGTTTTTGTCTTTGGAGTAACACTTAGGTCATTTTCGTCCTCCCTAGGCTTATTCTTGTCCAGTTAGGGTTTTTAACAAATCTTGTGCATCCAATAGGTGTGTTTGTGTCATTGGATTAACATTTAGGTCATTTTCGTCCTCCCTAGGCTTATTCTAGTCCAATTAAGGTTTTTAACCAATCTTGTACACTCAATAGGTGTGTTTGTGTCATTGGATTAACATTTACGTCATTTTCATCCTCCCTAGGCTTATTTTTTTCCTTTTAGGGTTTTTAACCAATCTTGTGCATCCAATAGGTGTGTTTATGTCATTGGATTAACATTTAGGTCATTTTCGTCCTCCCTAGGCTTATTCTAGTCCAATTAAGGTTTTTAACCAATCTTGTACACTCAATAGGTGTGTTTGTGTCATTGGATTAACATTTACGTCATTTTCATCCTCCCTAGGCTTATTTTTTTCCTTTTAGGGTTTTTAACCAATCTTGTGCATCCAATAGGTGTGTTTATGTCATTGGATTAACATTTAGGTCATTTTCGTCCTCCCTAGGCTTATTCTAGTCCAATTAAGGTTTTTAACCAATCTTGTACACTCAATAGGTGTGTTTGTGTCATTGGATTAACATTTACGTCATTTTCATCCTCCCTAGGCTTATTTTTTTCCTTTTAGGGTTTTTAACCAATCTTGTGCATCCAATAGGTGTGTTTATGTCATTGGATTAACATTTAGGTCATTTTCGTCCTCCCTAGGCTTATTCTAGTCCAATTAAGGTTTTTAACCAATCTTGTACACTCAATAGGTGTGTTTGTGTCATTGGATTAACATTTACGTCATTTTCATCCTCCCTAGGCTTATTTTTTTCCTTTTAGGGTTTTTAACCAATCTTGTGCATCCAATAGGTGTGTTTATGTCATTGGATTAACATTTAGGTCATTTTCGTCCTCCCTAGGCTTATTCTAGTCCAATTAAGGTTTTTAACCAATCTTGTACACTCAATAGGTGTGTTTGTGTCATTGGATTAACATTTACGTCATTTTCATCCTCCCTAGGCTTATTTTTTTCCTTTTAGGGTTTTTAACCAATCTTGTGCATCCAATAGGTGTGTTTATGTCATTGGATTAACATTTAGGTCATTTTCGTCCTCCCTAGGCTTATTCTAGTCCAATTAAGGTTTTTAACCAATCTTGTACACTCAATAGGTGTGTTTGTGTCATTGGATTAACATTTACGTCATTTTCATCCTCCCTAGGCTTATTTTTTTCCTTTTAGGGTTTTTAACCAATCTTGTGCATCCAATAGGTGTGTTTATGTCATTGGATTAACATTTAGGTCATTTTCGTCCTCCCTAGGCTTATTCTAGTCCAATTAAGGTTTTTAACCAATCTTGTACACTCAATAGGTGTGTTTGTGTCATTGGATTAACATTTACGTCATTTTCATCCTCCCTAGGCTTATTTTTTTCCTTTTAGGGTTTTTAACCAATCTTGTGCATCCAATAGGTGTGTTTATGTCATTGGATTAACATTTAGGTCATTTTCGTCCTCCCTAGGCTTATTCTAGTCCAATTAAGGTTTTTAACCAATCTTGTACACTCAATAGGTGTGTTTGTGTCATTGGATTAACATTTACGTCATTTTCATCCTCCCTAGGCTTATTTTTTTCCTTTTAGGGTTTTTAACCAATCTTGTGCATCCAATAGGTGTGTTTATGTCATTGGATTAACATTTAGGTCATTTTCGTCCTCCCTAGGCTTATTCTAGTCCAATTAAGGTTTTTAACCAATCTTGTACACTCAATAGGTGTGTTTGTGTCATTGGATTAACATTTACGTCATTTTCATCCTCCCTAGGCTTATTTTTTTCCTTTTAGGGTTTTTAACCAATCTTGTGCATCCAATAGGTGTGTTTATGTCATTGGATTAACATTTAGGTCATTTTCGTCCTCCCTAGGCTTATTCTAGTCCAATTAAGGTTTTTAACCAATCTTGTACACTCAATAGGTGTGTTTGTGTCATTGGATTAACATTTACGTCATTTTCATCCTCCCTAGGCTTATTTTTTTCCTTTTAGGGTTTTTAACCAATCTTGTGCATCCAATAGGTGTGTTTATGTCATTGGATTAACATTTAGGTCATTTTCGTCCTCCCTAGGCTTATTCTTGTCCAGTTAGGGTTTTTAACTAATCTTGTGCATCCAATAGGTGTGTTTGTGTCTTTGGATTAACATTTAGGTCATTTTCAACCTCCCTATGCTTATTCTAGTCCAATTAGTGTTTTTAACCAATCTTGTGAATCCAATTAGTTCATTTGTGTCATTGGATTAACATTTAGGTCATTTTCGTCCTCCCTAGGCTTATTCTTGTCCAACTAGGGTTTTTTAGCAATCTTGTGCATCCCATAGGTGTGTTTGTGTCATTCGATTTACATTTAGGTCATTGTCGTCCTCTCTAGGCTTATTCTTGTCCAATTAAAGTTTTTAACTAATCTTGTGCACCCAATTAGGTTATTTGTGTCATTGGATTAACATTTAGGTCATTTTCGTCCTCCCTAGGTCTATTCTTGTTCCATTAGGGTTTTTAACTAATCTTGTGCATCTAATAGGTGTGTTTGTGTCATTGGATTAACATTTAGGTCATTTTCGTCTTCCATAGGCTTACTTTAGTCCAATTTGGGTTTTTAAGCAATATTGTGCATCCAATAAGTGTGTTGGTGTCATTGGATAAACATTTTTGGTCATTTTCGTCGTCCCTAGGGTTATTGTAGTCCAATTAGGGTTTTTAACCAATCTTGTGCACCCAATAAGTTCATTTGTGTCATTGGATTAACATTTAGGTCTTTTTCGTCCTTCCTAGGCCTTTTCTTTTACAATTAGGGTTTTTAACCAATCTTGTGCATCCAATAGGTGTGTTTTTGTCATTGGATTAACATTTATGCGATTTTTAACCAATTAGGGTTTCCAATGACTGTTTTTAACCAATCTTGTGCACCAAATAAGTTCATTTGTGTCATTGGATTAACATTTATGCGATTTTTGTCCTCCCTAGGGTGATGGTAGTCCAATTAGGGATTTTAACTAATCTTGTGCATCCAATAAGTACATTTGTGTCTTTGGATTAACATTTAGGTCATTTTCATCCTCCATAGGCTTATTCTTGTCCAGTTAGGGTTTTTAACCTATCTTGTGCATCCAATAGGTGTGTTTGTGTCATTGGATTAACATTTAGGTCATTTTCGTCGTCCTTAGTCTTAGTTTAGTCCAATTTGGATTTTTAACCAATATTGTGCATCCAATAAGTCTGTTTGTGTAATTGGATAAACATTTAGGTCATTTCCGTCCTCCCTAGGATTACTATAGTCCAATTTGTGTTTTTAACTAATCTTGTGCATCCAATAAGTTCATTTGTGTCAATTGATTAACATTTAGATCATTTTCGTCCTCCCTAGACTTATTCTTGTCCAATTAGGGGTTTTAAGCAACCATGTTCATCCAATAGGTGTGTTTGTGTCGTTGGATTAACATTTTGGTCATTTTCGTCCTCCGCAGGCTTATTCTAGTCCAATTATGGTTTTTAACCAATCTAGTGCATCCAATAGGTGTGTTTGTGTCATTGGATTAATATTTAGGTCATTTTCGTTCTCCCGTGTATTATACTGGTCCTATTAGGGTCTTTAATCAATCTTGTGCATCCAATAAGTTTATTTGGTATCATTGGATTAACATTTTGAGCATTTTTGTCCTCCCTAGGCTTATTCTTGTCCAATTAGGGTTTATATCTGATCTTGGACATCCAATAAGTTACTTTGTGTCATTGGATTAACAGTTAGGTCTTTTTCGTCCTCCCTAGGCTTATCTTAGTCCAATTAGGGTTTTTAACCATTTATGTGCATCCAATAGGTGTGTTTGTGTCATTGGATTAACATTTAGGTCATTTTCGTATTCCATCGGCTTATTCTAGTCAAATTATGGATTTTTAACCATTCTTGTGCATCCAATAGGTGTGTTTGTGTCATCGGATTAAAATTTAACTCATTTCCGTCCTCCCTAAGCTTATTCTAGTCTAATTAGGGTTTTTAACCAATCTTGTGCATCCAATAAGTTGATTTGTGTCATTAGATTTACATTTAGGTCATTTTCGTCCTTCCTAGGTCTTTTCTTGCCCAATTAGGTTTTTTTATCCATTCTTGTGCATCCAATAGGTGTGTTTGTGTCATTCGATTAACATTTAGATCATTTTCATCCTCCCTAGGCTTATTGTTTTCCAATTAGGGTTTTTAACTAATCTTGTGCATCCAATAAGTTCATTTGTGTCATTGGATTAACATTTAGGCCATTTTTGTCCTCCCTAGGCTTATTCTCTTCCAATAAGGGGTTTTAAACCAATCTTGTGCATCCAACAGGTGTGTTTGGGTCGTTGGATTAACATTTAGGTCATTTTCATCCTCCCTAGACTTATTCTTGTCCAATTAGGGTTTTTAGTCAATCTTGTGCATCCAATAGGTGTCTTTGTGTCATTGGATGAACATTTAGGTCATTTTCATCCTCCATAGGCTTATTCTTGTCCAATTAGGGTTTTTAGTCAATCTTGTGCATCCAATAGGTGTCTTTGTGTCATTGGATTAACATTTAGGTCATTTTCATCCTCCCTAGACTTATTCTTGTCCAATTAGGGTTTTTAGTCAATCTTGTGCATCCAATAGGCGTCTTTGTGTCATTGGATTAACATTTAAGGCATTTTCGTCCTCCCTAGGCTTATTCTAGTCCAATTAGGGATTTTAACCAATCTTGTACACTCAATAGGTGTGTTTGTGTCATTCGATTAACATTTAGGTCATTTTCATCCTCCCTAGGCTTATTCTTTTCCTATTAGGGTTTTTAACCAATCTTGTGCATCCAATAAGTTCATTTGTGTCATTGGATTAACATTTAGGTCATTTTCGTCCTCCATAGGGTTATTCTCTTCCAATTAGGGTTTTTAACCAATCTTGTGTATCCAATAAGTTCATTTGTGTAATTGGATTAACATTTAGGTCATTTTCATCCTCCATAGGCTTATTCTTGTCCAATTATTATTTTTAACCAATCTTGTGCATCCAATTAGTTCATTTAGGTCATATTCGTCCTCTCTAGGCTTGTTCTTGTCTAGTTAGGGTTTCTAACCAATCTTGTGCATCCAATAGGTGTGTTTGTGCCATCGGATTAACATTTAGGTCATTTTCATCCTCCATAGGCTTATTCTTGTCCAATTCGGGTTTTTACCCATCTTGTGCATCCAATTAGTTCATTTAGGTCATATTCGTCCTCTCTAGGCTTGTTCTTGTCTAGTTAGGGTTTTTAACCAATCTTGTGCATCCAATAGGTGTGTTTGTGTCGTTGGATTAATATTTAGGACATTTTCGCCCTCCCAAGTATTATCCTGGTCCAATTAGGGTCTTTTACCAATCTTGTGCATCCAGTAAGTTTATTTGTTATCATTGGATAAACATTTAAGTCATTTTTGTCCTCCCTTGGCTTATTCTTGTCAAATTATGGTTTTTAACCAGTCTTGTGCATCCAATAGGTGTGTTTGTATCATTGGATTAACATTTAGGTCATTTTCATATAAGTTCATTAGTGCCACTGCATTAAAATTTAGGTCGTTTTCGTCCTCCATAGGGTTATTCTCTTCCAATTAGGGTTTTTAACTAATCTTATGCAACCAATAAGTTCATTTGTGTCATTGAATTAACATTTAGGTAATTTTCGTCCTCCCTTGGCTTATTCTTGTCCAATTAGGCTTTTTTTACAAATCTTGTGCATCCAATAAGTTCATTTGTGTAATTGGATTAACATTTAGGTCATTTTCATCCTCCCTAGGCTTATTCTTTTCCTATAAGGGTTTTTAACCAATCTTGTGCATCCAATAAGTTCATTAGTGCCACTGCATTAAAATTTAGGTCGTTTTCGTCCTCCATAGGGTTATTCTCTTCCAATTAGGGTTTTTAACTAATCTTATGCAACCAATAAGTTCATTTGTGTCATTGAATTAACATTTAGGTAATTTTCGTCCTCCCTTGGCTTATTCTTGTCCAATTAGGCTTTTTTTACAAATCTTGTGCATCCAATAAGTTCATTTGTGTAATTGGATTAACATTTAGGTCATTTTCATCCTCCCTAGGCTTATTCTTTTCCTATAAGGGTTTTTAACCAATCTTGTGCATCCAATAAGTTCATTAGTGCCACTGCATTAAAATTTAGGTCGTTTTCGTCCTCCATAGGGTTATTCTCTTCCAATTAGGGTTTTTAACTAATCTTATGCAACCAATAAGTTCATTTGTGTCATTGAATTAACATTTAGGTAATTTTCGTCCTCCCTTGGCTTATTCTTGTCCAATTAGGCTTTTTTTACAAATCTTGTGCATCCAATAAGTTCATTTGTGTAATTGGATTAACATTTAGGTCATTTTCATCCTCCCTAGGCTTATTCTTTTCCTATAAGGGTTTTTAACCAATCTTGTGCATCCAATAAGTTCATTAGTGCCACTGCATTAAAATTTAGGTCGTTTTCGTCCTCCATAGGGTTATTCTCTTCCAATTAGGGTTTTTAACTAATCTTATGCAACCAATAAGTTCATTTGTGTCATTGAATTAACATTTAGGTAATTTTCGTCCTCCCTTGGCTTATTCTTGTCCAATTAGGCTTTTTTTACAAATCTTGTGCATCCAATAAGTTCATTTGTGTAATTGGATTAACATTTAGGTCATTTTCATCCTCCCTAGGCTTATTCTTTTCCTATAAGGGTTTTTAACCAATCTTGTGCATCCAATAAGTTCATTAGTGCCACTGCATTAAAATTTAGGTCGTTTTCGTCCTCCATAGGGTTATTCTCTTCCAATTAGGGTTTTTAACTAATCTTATGCAACCAATAAGTTCATTTGTGTCATTGAATTAACATTTAGGTAATTTTCGTCCTCCCTTGGCTTATTCTTGTCCAATTAGGCTTTTTTTACAAATCTTGTGCATCCAATAAGTTCATTTGTGTAATTGGATTAACATTTAGGTCATTTTCATCCTCCATAGGCTTATTCTTATCCAATTAGGGTTTTTAACCAATCTTGTGCATCCAATAAGTTCATTTGTGTCATTGGATTAATATTTAGGTCATTTTCGTCCTTCCTAAGCCTTTTCTTGTCCAATTAGGGTTTTTAACCAATCTTGTGCATCCAATAAGTTCATTTGTGTCATTGGATTAATATTTAGGTCATTTTCGTCCTTCCTAAGCCTTTTCTTGTCCAATTAGGGTTTTTAACCAATCTTGTGCATCCAATAAGTTCATTTGTGTCATTGGATTAATATTTAGGTCATTTTCGTCCTTCCTAAGCCTTTTCTTGTCCAATTAGGGTTTTTAACCAATCTTGTGCATCCAATAGGTGTGTTTGTGTCATTGTATTAACATTTAGGTCATTTTCTTCCTCCCTAGGCTTTTTCTAGTCTAATTTGGCTTCTTAACCAATCTTGTGCATCCAATAGGTGTATTTGTGTCATTGGATAAGCATTTAGGTCATTTTTGACCTCCCGAGGCATATTGTACTCTAATTAGGGTTTTTAACTAATCATGTGCATCCAATAAGTTCGTTTATGTCATTGGATGAACATTTAGGTAATTTTCGTCCTCCCTAGGCTTATTCTTGTCGAATTAGGGTTTTTAAACAATCTTGTGCATTCAATAAGTTCGTTTTTGTCATTAGATTAACATTTGGGTCATTTTCATCTTCCTTAGGCTTATTCTAGTTCAATTAGGGGTTTTAAGCAAACTTGTGCATCCAATAGGTGTATTTGTGTCATTGCATTAACATTTTGGTCATTTTCGTCCTCCCCAGGCTTATTATAGTCCAATTATGGTTTTTAACCAATCTAGTGCATCCAATAGGTGTGTTTCTGTCGTTGGATTAATATTTAGGACATTTTCGCCCTCCCAAGTATTATACTGATCCAATTAGGGTCTTTTACCAATCTTGTGCATCCAGTAAGTTTTTTTGTTATGATTGGATAAACATTTAAGTCATTTTTGTCCTCCCTTGGCTTATTCTAGTCAAATTATGGTTTTTAACCAGTCTTGTGCATCCAATAGGTGTGTTTGTGTCATTGGATTAACATTTAGGTCATTTTCGTCCTCCCTATGCTTATTCTTGTCCAATTAGGGTTTTTAACCAATCTTGTGCATCCAATAATTTCATTTGTGTCATTGGATTAACATTTTGGCCATTTCTGTCCTCCCTAGCCTTATTCTCTTCCAATAAAAAGTTTTTAACCAATCTGGTGCATCCAATAGGTGCGTTTTTGTCATTGGATTAACATTTAGGTCATTTTCGTCCTCCCTATGCTTATTCTTGTCCAATTAGGGTTTTTAACCAATCTTGTGCATCTAATAGGTGTGTTTGTGTCATTGGATTAACATTTAGGTCATTTTCGTCATCCCTAGGCTTATTTTAGTCAAATTAGGGTTTTTCACCAATCTTGTACACTCAATAGGTGTGTTTGTGTCATTGGATTAAAATTTAGGTAATTTTCGTCCTCCCTATGCTTATTCTTGTCCAATTAGGGTTTTTAACCAATCTTGTGAATCCAATAGGTGTGTTTGTGTCATTGGATTAACATTTACGTCATTTTTATCCTTACTAGGCTTATTCTATTCCAATTACGGTTTTTAACCAATCTTGTTCACCGAATAAGTGTGTTTGTGTCATTGGATTAATATTTAGGTGATTTTTGTTCTCCCTAGGCTTATTCTCTTCCAATTAGGGGTTTTAAACCAATCTTGTGCATCCAATACGTGTTATTGTGTCATTGGATTAACATTTAGGTCATTTTCGTCTTCCCTAGGCCTAATCTTGTCCAATTAGGGTTTTTAACCAATCTTGTGCATCCAATAGGTGTGTTTGTGTCATTGGATTAACATTTAGGTCATTTTTGTCTTCCCTAGGCTTATTTTAGTCCAATTAGGGTTTTTAACCAATATTGGGCACCCAATAAGTGTGTTTATGTCGTTGGATTAACATTTAAGTCATTTTCGTCCTCACTAGGCTTATTCTTGTCCAATTAGGGTTTTTAACCAATCTTGTGCATCCAATTAGTTCATTTGTGTCATTTGATTAACATTTAGGTCATATTCGTCCTCCCTAGACTTATTCTTGTCCAATTAGCGTTTTTAAGCAATCTTGTGCCTCCAATAGGTCTGTTTGAGTCATTGGATGAACATTTAGGTCATTTTCGTCCTCCCTTGGCTTATTCTTGTCCAATTAGGGTTTTTAACCAATCTTGTTCAACGAATAAGTTCATTTGTGTCATTGGATTAATATTTAGGTGATTTTTGTTCTCCCTAGGCTTATTCTCTTCCAATTAGGGGTTTTAAACCAATCTTGTGCATCCAATACGTGTTATTGTGTCATTGGATTAACATTTAGGTCATTTTCGTCTTCCCTAGGCCTAAGCTTGTCCAATTAGGGTTTTTAACCAATCTTGTGGATCCAATAGGTGTGTTTGTGTCATTGGATTAACATTTAGGTCATTTTTGTCTTCCCTAGGCTTATTTTAGTCCAATTAGGGTTTTTAACCAATATTGGGCACCCAATAAGTGTGTTTATGTCGTTGGATTAACATTTAAGTCATTTTCGTCCTCACTAGGCTTATTCTTGTCCAATTAGGGTTTTTAACCAATCTTGTGCATCCAATAGGTGTGTTTGTGTCATTGGATTAACATTCAGGTCATTTTCGTCCTCCGTAGGCTTATTTTTGTCCAGTTAGGGTTTTTAACCAATCTTGTGCATCCAATAGGTGTGTTTGTGTCATTGGATTAACATTCAGGTCATTTTCGTCCTCCGTAGGCTTATTTTTGTCCAGTTAGGGTTTTTAACCAATCTTGTGCATCCAATAGGTGTGTTTGTGTCATTGGATTAACATTCAGGTCATTTTCGTCCTCCGTAGGCTTATTTTTGTCCAGTTAGGGTTTTTAACCAATCTTGTGCATCCAATAGGTGTGTTTGTGTCATTGGATTAACATTTAGGTCATTTTCTTCCTCCCTAGGCTTATTCTTGTATAATTAGGGTTTTTATCTAATCTTGGCCATCCAATAAGTTCCCTTGTGTCATTGGATTAACATTCAGGTCATTTTCGTCCTCCGTAGGCTTCTTTTTGTCCAGTTAGGGTTTTTAACCAATCTTGTGCATCCAATAGGTGTGTTTGTGTCATCGGATTAAAATTTAGCTCATTTCCGTCCTCCCTAGGCTTATCTAGTCTAATTTAGGGTTTTTAACCAATCTTGTGCATCCAATAAGTTCATTTGTGTCATTAGATT
>NC_021163.2:39502644-39503642 GCF_000331145.2 Cicer arietinum | reverse complement strand
ACCAATCTTGTACACTCAATAGGTGTGTTTGTGTCATTGGATTAACATTTAGGTCATTTTCGTCCTCCCTAGACTTATTCTTGTCCAATTAGGGTTTTTAGCCAATCTTGTGCATCCAATTGGCGTGTTTGTGTCATTGGATTAACATTTAAGTCATTTTCGTCATCCCTAGGCTTATTTTAGTCAAATTAGGGTTTTTAACCAATCTTGTACACTCAATAGGTGTGTTTGTGTCATTGGATTAACATTTAGGTCATTTTCATCCTCCCTATACTTATTCTTGTCCAATTAGGGTTTTTAACCAATCTTGTGCATCCAATAGGTGTATTTGTGTCATTGCATTAACATTTTGGTCATTTTCGTCCTCCCCAGGCTTATTATAGTCCAATTACGGTTTTTAACCAATCTTGTGCATCCAATAGGTGTATTTGTGTCATTGCATTAACATTTTGGTCATTTTCGTCCTCCCCAGGCTTATTATAGTCCAATTACGGTTTTTAACCAATCTTGTGCATCCAATAGGTGTATTTGTGTCATTGCATTAACATTTTGGTCATTTTCGTCCTCCCCAGGCTTATTATAGTCCAATTACGGTTTTTAACCAATCTTGTGCATCCAATAGGTGTATTTGTGTCATTGCATTAACATTTTGGTCATTTTCGTCCTCCCCAGGCTTATTATAGTCCAATTACGGTTTTTAACCAATCTTGTGCATCCAATAGGTGTATTTGTGTCATTGCATTAACATTTTGGTCATTTTCGTCCTCCCCAGGCTTATTATAGTCCAATTACGGTTTTTAACCAATCTAGTGCATCCAATAGGTGTGTTTCTGTCGTTGGATTAATATTTAGGACATTTTCGCCCTCCCAAGTATTATACTGATCCAATTAGGGTCTTTTACCAATCTTGTGCATCCAGTAAGTTTATTTGTTATCATTGGATAAACATTTAAGTCATTTTTGTCCTCCCTTGGCTTATTCTAGTCAAATTATGGTTT
>NC_021163.2:39490811-39502037 GCF_000331145.2 Cicer arietinum | reverse complement strand
TTTCGTCTTCCCTAGGCCTAATCTTGTCCAATTAGGGTTTTTAACCAATCTTGTGCATCCAATAGGTGTGTTTGTGTCATTGGATTAACATTTAGGTCATTTTGGTCCTCCCTAGGCTTATTCTAGTCCAATTAGGGTTTTTAACCAATATTGTGCACCCAATAAGTGTGTATGTGTCGTTGGATAAACATTTAGGTCATTTTCGTCCTCCCTAGGGTTATTGTAGTCCAATTAGGGTTTTCAACCAATCTTTTGCATCCAATAAGTACATTTGTGTCATTGGATTAACATTTAAGCCATTTTCGTCCTCCCTAGGCTTATTCTTGTCCAATTAGGGTTTTTAACCAATCTTGTGCATCCAATTAGTTCATTTGTGTCATTTGATTAACATTTAGGTCATATTCGTCCTCCCTAGACATATTCTTGTCCAATAAGCGTTTTTAAGAAATCTTGTGCCTCCAATAGGGGTGTTTGAGTCATTGGATAAACATTTAGGTCATTTTCGTCCTCCCCGGGCATTGTCTAGTCCGATTACGGTTCTTAACCAATCTAGTGCATCCAATAGGTGTGATTGTGTCGTTTGATTAATATTTAGGTCATTTTCGTCTTCCAATGTATTATACTGGTCCAATTACGGTTTTTAACCAATATTATGAATCCAATAAGTTTATTTGTTATCATTGGATTAACATTTAGGTCATTTTCTTCCTCCATAGGCTTATTCTTGTCTAATTAGGGTTTTTATCTAATCTTGGGCATCCAATAAGTTCCGTTGTGTCATTGGATTAACATTTAGGTCATTTTCGTCATCCGTAGGCTTATTCTTCTCCAGTTAGAGTTTTTAACCAATCTTGTGCATCCAATAGGTGTTTTGTGTCATCGGATTAAAATTTAGCTCATTTTCGTCCTCCCTAAGCTTATTCTAGTCTAATTAGGGTTTTTAACCAATCTTGTGCATCCAATAAGTTCATTTGTGTCATTAGATTTACATTTAGGTCATTTTCGTCCTTCCTAGGTCTTTTCTTGCCCAATTAGGTTTTTTAACCAATCATGTGCATCCAATAGCTGTGTTTGTGTCGCAATCTTGTGCACCCAATAAGTTCATTTGTGTCATTGGATTAACATTTAGGTCTTTTTCGTCCTTCCTAGGCCTTTTCTTTTACAATTAGGGTTTTTAACCAATCTTGTGCATCCAATAGGTGTGTTTGTGTCATTGGATTAACATTTAGGTTATTTTCATCCTTACTAAGCTTATTCTATTCCAATTACAGTTTTTAACCAATCTTGTGCACCCAATAAGTTCATTTGTGTCATTGGATTAACATTTAGGTCTTTTTCGTCCTTCCTAGGCCTTTTCTTTTACAATTAGGGTTTTTAACCAATCTTGTGCATCCAATAGGTGTGTTTGTGTCATTGGATTAACATTTAGGTTATTTTCATCCTTACTAAGCTTATTCTATTCCAATTACAGTTTTTAACCAATCTTGTGCACCCAATAAGTTCATTTGTGTCATTGGATTAACATTTAGGTCTTTTTCGTCCTTCCTAGGCCTTTTCTTTTACAATTAGGGTTTTTAACCAATCTTGTGCATCCAATAGGTGTGTTTGTGTCATTGGATTAACATTTAGGTTATTTTCATCCTTACTAAGCTTATTCTATTCCAATTACAGTTTTTAACCAATCTTGTGCACCCAATAAGTTCATTTGTGTCATTGGATTAACATTTAGGTCTTTTTCGTCCTTCCTAGGCCTTTTCTTTTACAATTAGGGTTTTTAACCAATCTTGTGCATCCAATAGGTGTGTTTGTGTCATTGGATTAACATTTAGGTTATTTTCATCCTTACTAAGCTTATTCTATTCCAATTACAGTTTTTAACCAATCTTGTGCACCCAATAAGTTCATTTGTGTCATTGGATTAACATTTAGGTCTTTTTCGTCCTTCCTAGGCCTTTTCTTTTACAATTAGGGTTTTTAACCAATCTTGTGCATCCAATAGGTGTGTTTGTGTCATTGGATTAACATTTAGGTTATTTTCATCCTTACTAAGCTTATTCTATTCCAATTACAGTTTTTAACCAATCTTGTGCACCCAATAAGTTCATTTGTGTCATTGGATTAACATTTAGGTCTTTTTCGTCCTTCCTAGGCCTTTTCTTTTACAATTAGGGTTTTTAACCAATCTTGTGCATCCAATAGGTGTGTTTGTGTCATTGGATTAACATTTAGGTTATTTTCATCCTTACTAAGCTTATTCTATTCCAATTACAGTTTTTAACCAATCTTGTGCACCCAATAAGTTCATTTGTGTCATTGGATTAACATTTAGGTCTTTTTCGTCCTTCCTAGGCCTTTTCTTTTACAATTAGGGTTTTTAACCAATCTTGTGCATCCAATAGGTGTGTTTGTGTCATTGGATTAACATTTAGGTTATTTTCATCCTTACTAAGCTTATTCTATTCCAATTACAGTTTTTAACCAATCTTGTGCACCCAATAAGTTCATTTGTGTCATTGGATTAACATTTAGGTCTTTTTCGTCCTTCCTAGGCCTTTTCTTTTACAATTAGGGTTTTTAACCAATCTTGTGCATCCAATAGGTGTGTTTGTGTCATTGGATTAACATTTAGGTTATTTTCATCCTTACTAAGCTTATTCTATTCCAATTACAGTTTTTAACCAATCTTGTGCACCCAATAAGTTCATTTGTGTCATTGGATTAACATTTAGGTCTTTTTCGTCCTTCCTAGGCCTTTTCTTTTACAATTAGGGTTTTTAACCAATCTTGTGCATCCAATAGGTGTGTTTGTGTCATTGGATTAACATTTAGGTTATTTTCATCCTTACTAAGCTTATTCTATTCCAATTACAGTTTTTAACCAATCTTGTGCACCCAATAAGTTCATTTGTGTCATTGGATTAACATTTAGGTCTTTTTCGTCCTTCCTAGGCCTTTTCTTTTACAATTAGGGTTTTTAACCAATCTTGTGCATCCAATAGGTGTGTTTGTGTCATTGGATTAACATTTAGGTTATTTTCATCCTTACTAAGCTTATTCTATTCCAATTACAGTTTTTAACCAATCTTGTGCACCCAATAAGTTCATTTGTGTCATTGGATTAACATTTAGGTCTTTTTCGTCCTTCCTAGGCCTTTTCTTTTACAATTAGGGTTTTTAACCAATCTTGTGCATCCAATAGGTGTGTTTGTGTCATTGGATTAACATTTAGGTTATTTTCATCCTTACTAAGCTTATTCTATTCCAATTACAGTTTTTAACCAATCTTGTGCACCCAATAAGTTCATTTGTGTCATTGGATTAACATTTAGGTCTTTTTCGTCCTTCCTAGGCCTTTTCTTTTACAATTAGGGTTTTTAACCAATCTTGTGCATCCAATAGGTGTGTTTGTGTCATTGGATTAACATTTAGGTTATTTTCATCCTTACTAAGCTTATTCTATTCCAATTACAGTTTTTAACCAATCTTGTGCACCCAATAAGTTCATTTGTGTCATTGGATTAACATTTAGGTCTTTTTCGTCCTTCCTAGGCCTTTTCTTTTACAATTAGGGTTTTTAACCAATCTTGTGCATCCAATAGGTGTGTTTGTGTCATTGGATTAACATTTAGGTTATTTTCATCCTTACTAAGCTTATTCTATTCCAATTACAGTTTTTAACCAATCTTGTGCACCCAATAAGTTCATTTGTGTCATTGGATTAACATTTAGGTCTTTTTCGTCCTTCCTAGGCCTTTTCTTTTACAATTAGGGTTTTTAACCAATCTTGTGCATCCAATAGGTGTGTTTGTGTCATTGGATTAACATTTAGGTTATTTTCATCCTTACTAAGCTTATTCTATTCCAATTACAGTTTTTAACCAATCTTGTGCACCCAATAAGTTCATTTGTGTCATTGGATTAACATTTAGGTCTTTTTCGTCCTTCCTAGGCCTTTTCTTTTACAATTAGGGTTTTTAACCAATCTTGTGCATCCAATAGGTGTGTTTGTGTCATTGGATTAACATTTAGGTTATTTTCATCCTTACTAAGCTTATTCTATTCCAATTACAGTTTTTAACCAATCTTGTGCACCCAATAAGTTCATTTGTGTCATTGGATTAACATTTAGGTCTTTTTCGTCCTTCCTAGGCCTTTTCTTTTACAATTAGGGTTTTTAACCAATCTTGTGCATCCAATAGGTGTGTTTGTGTCATTGGATTAACATTTAGGTTATTTTCATCCTTACTAAGCTTATTCTATTCCAATTACAGTTTTTAACCAATCTTGTGCACCCAATAAGTTCATTTGTGTCATTGGATTAACATTTAGGTCTTTTTCGTCCTTCCTAGGCCTTTTCTTTTACAATTAGGGTTTTTAACCAATCTTGTGCATCCAATAGGTGTGTTTGTGTCATTGGATTAACATTTAGGTTATTTTCATCCTTACTAAGCTTATTCTATTCCAATTACAGTTTTTAACCAATCTTGTGCACCCAATAAGTTCATTTGTGTCATTGGATTAACATTTAGGTCTTTTTCGTCCTTCCTAGGCCTTTTCTTTTACAATTAGGGTTTTTAACCAATCTTGTGCATCCAATAGGTGTGTTTGTGTCATTGGATTAACATTTAGGTTATTTTCATCCTTACTAAGCTTATTCTATTCCAATTACAGTTTTTAACCAATCTTGTGCACCCAATAAGTTCATTTGTGTCATTGGATTAACATTTAGGTCTTTTTCGTCCTTCCTAGGCCTTTTCTTTTACAATTAGGGTTTTTAACCAATCTTGTGCATCCAATAGGTGTGTTTGTGTCATTGGATTAACATTTAGGTTATTTTCATCCTTACTAAGCTTATTCTATTCCAATTACAGTTTTTAACCAATCTTGTGCACCCAATAAGTTCATTTGTGTCATTGTATTA
Source organism: Cicer arietinum (assembly GCF_000331145.2). NCBI lineage: Eukaryota > Viridiplantae > Streptophyta > Magnoliopsida > Fabales > Fabaceae > Cicer > Cicer arietinum. Next base: position 39,497,116 of record NC_021163.2, on the reverse strand, counting down.
ACATTTATGCGATTTTTGTCCTCCCTAGGGTGATGGTAGTCCAATTAGGGATTTTAACTAATCTTGTGCATCCAATAAGTACATTTGTGTCTTTGGATTAACATTTAGGTCATTTTCATCATCCATAGGCTTATTCTTGTCCAGTTAGGGTTTTTAACCTATCTTGTGCATCCAATAGGTGTGTTTGTGTCATTGGATTAACATTTAGGTCATTTTCGTCGTCCTTAGGCTTAGTTTAGTCCAATTTGGGTTTTTAACCAATATTGTGCATCCAATAAGTCTGTTTGTGTAATTGGATAAACATTTAGGTCATTTCCGTCCTCCCTAGGATTACTATAGTCCAATTTGTGTTTTTAACTAATCTTGTGCATCCAATAAGTTCATTTGTGTGAATTGATTAACATTTAGATCATTTTCGTCCTCCCTAGGCTTATTCTTGTCCAATCAGGGTTTTTTTTACAAATCTTGTGCATCCAATAAGTTCATTTGTGTCATTGGATTAACATTTACGTCATATTAGTCCTCCCTAAACTTATTCTTGTCCAATTAGAGGTTTTAAGCAACCATGTTCATCCAATAGGTGGGTTTGTGTCGTTGGATTAATATTTTGGTCATTTTCGTCCTCCGCAAACTTATTCTAGTCCAATTACGGTTTTTAACCAATCTAGTGCATCCAATAGGTGTGTTTGTGTCATTGGATTAATATTTAGGTCATTTTCGTTCTCCCGTGTATTATACTGGTCCAATTAGGGTCTTTAATCAATTTTGTGCATCCAATAAGTTTATTTGGTATCATTGGATTAACATTTTGAGCATTTTTGTCCTCCCTAGGCTTATTCTTGTCCAATTAGGGTTTATATCTGATCTTGGACATCCAATAAGTTACTTTGTGTCATTGGATTAACAGTTAGGTCTTTTTCGTCCTCCCTAGGCTTATCTTAGTCCAATTAGGGTTTTTAACCATTCTTGTGCATCCAATAGGTGTGTTTGTGTCATTGGATTAACATTTAGGTCATTTTCGTATTCCATCGGCTTATTAAAGTCAAATTATGGTTTTTAACCAATCTTGTGCATCCAATAGGTGTGTTTGTATCATTCGATTAACATTTAGGTCATTTTTATCCTCCCTAGGCTTCTTGTTTTCCAATTAGGGATTTTAACCAATCCTGTGCATCCAATAAGTTCATTTGTGTCATTGGATTAACATTTAGGCCATTTCTGTCCTCCCTAGCCTTATTCTCTTCCAATAAAAGGTTTTTAACCAATCTGGTGCATCCAATAGGTGTGTTTGTATCATTCGATTAACATTTAGGTCATTTTCGTCATCCCTAGGCTTATTTTAGTCAAATTAGGGTTTTTCACCAATCTTGTACACTCAATAGGTGTGTTTGTGTCATTGGATTAACATTTAGGCCATTTCTGTCCTCCCTAGCCTTATTCTCTTCCAATAAAAGGTTTTTAACCAATCTGGTGCATCCAATAGGTGCGATTGTGTCATTGGAATAACATTTAGGTCATTTTCGTCCTCCCTATGCTTATTCTTGTCCAATTAGGGTTTTTAACCAATCTTGTGCATCTAATAGGTGTGTTTGTGTCATTGGATTAACATTTAGGTCATTTTCATCCTCCCTATGCTTATTCTTGTCAAATTAGGGTTTTTAACCAATCTTGTGCATCCAATAGGTGTGTTTGTGTCATTGGATTAACATTTACGTCATTTTCATCCTTACAAGGCTTATTCTATTCCAATTACGGTTTTTAACCAATCTTGTGCACCGAATAAGTTCATTTGTGTCATTGGATTAATATTTAGGTGATTTTTGTTCTCCCTAGGCTTATTCTCTTCCAATTTGGGGTTTTAAACCAATCTTGTGCATCCAGTAGGTGTTATTGTGTCATTGGATTTACATTTAGGTCATTTTCGTCTTCCCTAGGCCTAATCTTGTCCAATTAGGGTTTTTAACCAATCTTGTGCATCCAATAGGTGTGTTTGTGTCATTGGATTACCATTTAGGTCATTTTGGTCCTCCCTAGGCTTATTCTAGTCCAATTAGGGTTTTTAACCAATATTGTGCACCCAATAAGTGTTTTTGTGTTGTTGGATAAACATTTAGGTCATTTTCGTCCTCCCTAGGGTTATTGTAGTCCAATTAGGGTTTTCAACTAATCTTTTGCATCCAATAAGTACATTTGTCTCATTGGATTAACATTTAAGTCACTTTCGTCCTCCCTAGGTTTATTCTTGTCCAATTAGGGTTTTTAACCAATCTTGTACATCCAATTAGTTCATTTGTGTCATTTGATTAACATTTAGGTCATATTCGTCGTCCCTAGACTTATTCTTGTCCAATTAGCGTTTTTAAGCAATCTTGTGCCTCTAATAGGTGTGTTTGTGTCATTGGATAAACATTTAGGTCATTTTCGTCCTCCCCGAGCTTAGTCTAGTCCGATTACGGTTCTTAACCAATCTAGTGCATCCAATAGGTGTGATTGTGTCGTTTGATTAATATTTAGGTCATTTTTGTCTTCCGATGTATTATACTGGTCCAATTACGGTCTTTAACCAATATTGTGAATCCAATAAGTTTATTTGTTATCATTGGATTAACATTAAGGTCATTTTCTTCCTCCATAGGTTTATTCTTGTCCAATTAGGGTTTTTATATAACCTTGGGCATCCAATAAGTTCCTTTGTGTCATTGGATTAACATTTAGGTCATTTTCGTCCTCCCTAGGCTTATTCTTGTACAGTTAGGATTTTTAACCAATCTTGTGCATCCAATAGGTATGTTTGTGTCATCGGATTAAAATTTAACTCATTTCCGTCCTCCCTAAGCTTATTCTAGTCTAATTAGGGTTTTTAACCAATCTTGTGCATCCAATAAGTTCATTTGTGTCATTAGATTTACATTTAGGTCATTTTCGTCCTTCCTAGGTCTTTTCTTGCCCAATTAGGTTTTTTAACCAATCTTGTGCATCCAATAGGTGTGTTTGTGTCATTCGATTAACATTTAGATCATTTTCATCCTCCCTAGGCTTATTGTTTTCCAATTAGGGTTTTTAACCAATCTTGTGCATCCAATAAGTTCATTTGTGTCATTGGATTAACATTTAGGCCATTTTTGTCCTCCCTAGGCTTATTCTCTTCCAATAAGGGGTTTTAAACCAATCTTGTGCATCCAACAGGTGTGTTTGTGTCGTTGGATTAACATTTAGGTCATTTTCATCCTCCCTAGACTGATTCTTGTCCAATTAGGGTTTTTAGTCAATCTTGTGCATCCAATAGGCGTGTTTGTGTCATTGGATTAACATTTAAGTCATTTTCGTCCTCTCGAGGCTTATTCTAGTCCAATTATGGTTTTTAACCAATCTTGTACACTCAATAGGTGTGTTTGTGTCATTCGATTAACATTTAGGTCAGTTTCATCCTCCCTAGGCTTATTCTTTTCCTATTAGGGTTTTTAACCAATCTTGTGCATCCAATAAGTTCATTTGTGTCATTGGATTAACATTTAGGTCATTTTCGTCCTCCATAGGGTTATTCTCTTCCAATTAGGGTTTTTAACCAATCTTGTGTATCCAATAAGTTCATTTGTATAATTGGATTAGCATTTAGGTCATTTTCGTCCTCCATAGGCTTATTCTTGTTCAATTATTGTTTTTAACCAATCTTGTGCATCCAATTAGTTCATTTGTGTCATTCGATTAACATTTAGGTCATATTCGTCCTCTCTAGGCTTGTTCTTGTCCAGTTAGGGTTTCTAACCAATCTTGTGCATCCAATAGGTGTGTTTGTGCCATCGGATTAACATTTAGGTCAATTTCGTCCTCCCTAGGCTTATTCTAGTCTAATTAGGGGTTTTAACCAATCTTGTGCATCCAATAAGTTCATTTGTGTCATTGGATTAACATTTAGGTCATTTTCGTCCTTCATAAGCCTTCTCTTGTCCAATTATGGTTTTTAACCAATCTTGTGCATCCAATAGGTGTGTTTGTGTCATTGGATTAACATTTAGGTCATTTTCTTCCTCCCTAGGATTATTCTAGTCCAATTTGGCTTTTTAACAAATCTTGTGCATCCAATAGGTGTATTTGTGTCATTGGATAACCATTTAGGTCATTTTTGCCCTCCCGAGGCATATTGTAGTCCAATTAGGGTTTTTAACTAATCATGTGCATCCAATAAGTTCGTTTATGTCATTTGTGCATCCAATAGGTGTGTTTGTGTTATTGGATTAACATTTAGGTCATTTTCTTCCTCCCTAGGATTATTCTAGTCCAATTTGGCTTTTTAACAAATCTTGTGCATCCAATAGGTGTATTTGTGTCATTGGATAAGCATTTAGGTCATTTTTGCCCTCCCGAGGCATATTGTAGTCCAATTAGGGTTTTTAACTAATCATGTGCATCCAATAAGTTCGTTTATATCATTGGATGAACATTTAGGTTATTTTCGTCCTCCCTAGGCTTATTGTTGTCCGATTAGGGTTTTTAAGCAATCTTGTGCATCCAATAGGTGTATTTGTGTCATTGGATTAACATTTTCGTCATTTTCATCCTCGCCAGGCTTATTCTAGTCCGATTACGGTTTTTAACCAATCTAGTGCATCCAATAGGTGTGTTTGTGTCGTTGGATTAATATTTAGGTCATTTTCGCCCTCCCGAGTATTATACTGGTCCAATTAGGGTCTTTTACCAATCTTGTGCATCCAGTAATTTTATTTGGTGTCATTGGATTAACATTTAAGTCATTTTCGTCTTCCCTAGGCTTATTCTTGTCCAATTATTGTTTTTATCTAATCTTGGGCATCCAATAAGTTCCTTTGTGTCGTTGGATTAACATTTAGGTCATTTTCGTCCTCCCTAGGCTTATTCTTGTCCAATAAGGGTTTTTAACCAATCTTGTGCATCCAATAGGTGTGTTTGTGTCATTGGATGAACATTTAGGTCATTTTCGTCCTCCCTAGGCTTATTCTTGTCCAATAAGGGTTTTTAACCAATCTTGTGCATCCAATAGGTGTGTTTGTGTCATTGGATGAACATTTAGGTCATTTTCGTCCTCCCTAGGCTTATTCTTGTCCAATAAGGGTTTTTAACCAATCTTGTGCATCCAATAGGTGTGTTTGTGTCATTGGATGAACATTTAGGTCATTTTCGTCCTCCCTAGGCTTATTCTTGTCCAATAAGGGTTTTTAACCAATCTTGTGCATCCAATAGGTGTGTTTGTGTCATTGGATGAACATTTAGGTCATTTTCGTCCTCCCTAGGCTTATTCTTGTCCAATAAGGGTTTTTAACCAATCTTGTGCATCCAATAGGTGTGTTTGTGTCATTGGATGAACATTTAGGTCATTTTCGTCCTCCCTAGGCTTATTCTTGTCCAATAAGGGTTTTTAACCAATCTTGTGCATCCAATAGGTGTGTTTGTGTCATTGGATGAACATTTAGGTCATTTTCGTCCTCCCTAGGCTTATTCTTGTCCAATAAGGGTTTTTAACCAATCTTGTGCATCCAATAGGTGTGTTTGTGTCATTCGATTAACATTTAGATCATTTTCATCCTCCCTAGGCTTATTATTTTCCAATTAGGATTTTTAACCAATCTTGTTCATCCAATAAGTTCATTTGTGTCATTGGATTAACATTTAGGTCATTTTCGTCCTTCCTAGGTCTTTTCTTGCCCAATTAGGTTTTTTAACCAATCTTGTGCATCCAATAGGTGTGTTTGTGTCATTCGATTAACATTTAGGTCATTTTCGTCCTCCCTAGACTTATTCTTGTCCAATTAGGGTTTTTAGCCAATCTTGTGCATCCAATTGGCGTGTATGTGTCATTGGATTAACATTTAAGTTATTTTCGTCATCCCTAGGCTTATTTTAGTCAAATTAGGGTTTTTCACCAATCTTGTACACTCAATAGGTGTGTTTGTGTCATTGGATTAACATTTAGGTCATTTTCATCCTCCCTATGGTTATTCTTGTCCAATTAGGGTTTTTAACCAATCTTGTGCATCCAATAGGTGTGTTTGTGTCATTGGATTAACATTTAGGTCATTTTCATCCTCCCTATGGTTATTCTTGTCCAATTAGGGTTTTTAACCAATCTTGTGCATCCAATAGGTGTGTTTGTGTCATTGGATTAACATTTACGTCATTTTCATCCTTACAAGGCTTATTCTATTCCAATTACGGTTTTTAACCAATCTTGTGCACCGAATAAGTTCATTTGTGTCATTGGATTAATATTTAGGTGATTTTTGTTCTCCCTAGGCTTATTCTCTTCCAATTTGGGGTTTTAAACCAATCTT
>NC_021163.2:39487751-39490498 GCF_000331145.2 Cicer arietinum | reverse complement strand
GTTTTTTGATTAACATTTAGGTCATATTCGTCGTCCCTAGACTTATTCTTGTCCCATTAGCGTTTTTAAGCAATCTTGTGCCTCCAATAGGTGTGTTTGAGTCATTGGATAAACATTTAGGTCATTTTCGTCCTCCCCGGGCATTGTCTAGTCCGATAAGGTTCTTAACCAATCTAGTGCATCCAATAGGTGTGATTGTGTCGTTTAATTAATATTTAGGTCATTTTCGTCTTCCAATGTATTATACTGGTCCAATTACGGTTTTTAACCAATATTATGGATCCAATAAGTTTATTTGTTATCATTGGATTAACATTTAGGTCATTTTCTTCCTCCCTAGGCTTATTCTTGTCCAATTAGGGTTTTAACCAATCTTGTGCATTCAATAGGTGTGTTTGTGTCATTCGATTAACATTTAGATCATTTTCATCCTCCCTAGGCTTATTCTAGTCCAATTAGGGTTTTTAGCCAATCTTGTGCATCCAATAAGTTCATTTGTGTCATTGGAGGTCATTTTCGTCTTCCCTAGGCCTAATCTTGTCCAATTAGGGTTTTAACCAATCTTGTGCATTCAATAGGTGTGTTTGTGTCATTCGATTAACATTTAGATCATTTTCATCCTCCCTAGGCTTATTCTAGTCCAATTAGGGTTTTTAGCCAATCTTGTGCATCCAATAAGTTCATTTGTGTCATTGGAGGTCATTTTCGTCTTCCCTAGGCCTAATCTTGTCCAATTAGGGTTTTAACCAATCTTGTGCATTCAATAGGTGTGTTTGTGTCATTCGATTAACATTTAGATCATTTTCATCCTCCCTAGGCTTATTCTAGTCCAATTAGGGTTTTTAGCCAATCTTGTGCATCCAATAAGTTCATTTGTGTCATTGGAGGTCATTTTCGTCTTCCCTAGGCCTAATCTTGTCCAATTAGGGTTTTAACCAATCTTGTGCATTCAATAGGTGTGTTTGTGTCATTCGATTAACATTTAGATCATTTTCATCCTCCCTAGGCTTATTCTAGTCCAATTAGGGTTTTTAGCCAATCTTGTGCATCCAATAAGTTCATTTGTGTCATTGGAGGTCATTTTCGTCTTCCCTAGGCCTAATCTTGTCCAATTAGGGTTTTAACCAATCTTGTGCATTCAATAGGTGTGTTTGTGTCATTCGATTAACATTTAGATCATTTTCATCCTCCCTAGGCTTATTCTAGTCCAATTAGGGTTTTTAGCCAATCTTGTGCATCCAATAAGTTCATTTGTGTCATTGGAGGTCATTTTCGTCTTCCCTAGGCCTAATCTTGTCCAATTAGGGTTTTAACCAATCTTGTGCATTCAATAGGTGTGTTTGTGTCATTCGATTAACATTTAGATCATTTTCATCCTCCCTAGGCTTATTCTAGTCCAATTAGGGTTTTTAGCCAATCTTGTGCATCCAATAAGTTCATTTGTGTCATTGGATTAACATTTAGGTCATATTCGTCCTCCCTAGACTTATTCTTGTCCAATTAGCGTTTTTAAGCAATCTTGTGCCTCCAATAGGTGTGTTTGAGTCATTGGATAAACATTTAGTTCATTTTCGTCCTCCCCGGGCTTTGTCTAGTCCGATTAGGGTTCTTAACCAATCTAGTGCATCCAATAGGTGTGATTGTGTCGTTTGATTAATATTTAGGTCATTTTCGTCCTCCCTATGCTTATTCTTGTCCAATTAGGGTTTTTAACCAATCTTGTGCATCCAATAAGTTCATTTGTGTCAGTGGATGAACATTTAGGTCATTTTCTTCCTCCCTAGGCTTATTCTTGTCTAATTAGGGTTTTTATCTAATCTTGGGCATCCAATAAGTTCTGTTGTGTCATTGGATTAACATTTAGGTCATTTTCTTCCTCCCTAGGCTTATTCTTGTCTAATTAGGGTTTTTATCTAATCTTGGGCATCCAATAAGTTCTGTTGTGTCATTGGATTAACATTTAGGTCATTTTAGTCCTCCCTTGGCTTATTCTTGTCCAGTTAGGGTTTTTAACCAATCTTGTGCATCCAATAAGTTCATTTGTGTCATTAGATTTACATTTAGGTCATTTTCGTCCTTCCTAGGTCTTTTCTTGCCCAATTAGGTTTTTTAACCAATCTTGTGCATCCAATAAGTTCATTTGTGTCATTAGATTTACATTTAGGTCATTTTCGTCCTTCCTAGGTCTTTTCTTGCCCAATTAGGTTTTTTAACCAATCTTGTGCATCCAATAGGTGTGTTTGTGTCATTCGATTAACATTTAGATCATTTTCTTCCACCCTAGGCTTATTGTTTTCCAATTAGGGTTTTTAACCAATCTTGTTCAACCAATAAGTTCATTTGTGTCATTGGATTAACATTTAGGCCATTTTTGTCCTCCCTAGGCTTATTCTCTTCCAATAAAGGGGTTTTTAACCAATCTTGTGCATCCAATAGGTGTGTTTGTGACATTGGATTAACATTTAGGTCATTTTCGTCCTACCTAGACTTATTCTTCTCCAATTAGGCTTTTTAGCCAATCTTGTGCATCCAATTGGCGTGTTTGTGTCATTGGATTAACATTTAAGTCATCTTCGTCCTCCCTAGGCTTATTCTAGTCCAATTAGGGTTTTTAACCAATCTTGTACACTTAATAGGTGTGTTTGTGTCATTGGATTAACATTTAGGTCATTTTCATCCTCCCTAGGCTTATTCTTTTCCTATTAGGGTTTTTAACCAATCTTGTGCATCCAATAAGTTCATTTGTG
>NC_021163.2:39470283-39484674 GCF_000331145.2 Cicer arietinum | reverse complement strand
TATTCTAGTCTAATTAGGGTTTTTAACCAATCTTGTGCATCCAATAAGTTCATTTGTGTCATTAGATTTACATTTAGGTCATTTTTGTCCTTCCTAGGTCTTTTCTTGCCCAATTAGGTTTTTTAACCAATCTTGTGCATCCAATAGGTGTGTTTGTGTCATTCGATTAACATTTAGATCATTTTCATCCTCCCTAGGCTTATTGTTTTCCAATTAGGGTTTTTAACCAATCTTATGCATCCAATAAGTTCATTTGTGTCATTGGATTAACATTTAGGCCATTTTTGTCCTCCCTAGGCTTATTCTCTTCCAATAAGGGGTTTTTAACCAATCTTGTGCATCCAATAAGTTCATTTGTGTCATTGGATTAACATTTAGGTCATTTTTGTCCTCCATAGGGTTATTCTCTTCCAATTAGGGTTTTTAACCAATCTTGTGTATCCAATAAGTTCATTTGTGTAATTGGATTATTCTTCCTCCATTTAGGACATTTTCATCCTCCATAGGCTTATTCTTGTCCAATTAGGGTGTTTAACCAATCTTGTGCATCCAATTAGTTCATTTGTGTCATTGGATTAACATTTAGGTCATTTTCGTCCTTCCTAAGCATTTTCTTGTCCAATTAGGGTTTTGAACCAATCTTGTGCATCCAATAGGTGTGTTTGTGCCATCGGATTAACATTTAGGTCAATTTCGTCCTCCCTAGGCTTATTCTTGTCCAATTAGGGTTTTGAACCAATCTTGTGCATCCAATAGGTGTGTTTGTGCCATCGGATTAACATTTAGGTCAATTTCGTCCTCCCTAGGCTTATTCTTGTCCAATTAGGGTTTTGAACCAATCTTGTGCATCCAATAGGTGTGTTTGTGCCATCGGATTAACATTTAGGTCAATTTCGTCCTCCCTAGGCTTATTCTTGTCCAATTAGGGTTTTGAACCAATCTTGTGCATCCAATAGGTGTGTTTGTGCCATCGGATTAACATTTAGGTCATTTTCTTCCTCCATAGGGTTATTCTCTTCCAATTAGGGTTTTTAACCAATCTTGAGTATCCAATAAGTTCATTTGTGTAATTGGATTAACATTTAGCTCATTTTTATCCTTCATAGGCTTATTCTTGTCCAATTAGGGTTTTTAACCAATCTTGTGCATCCAATTAGTTCATTTGTCTCATTGGATTAACATTTAGGTCATTTTCTTCCTCCATAGGGTTATTCTCTTCCAATTAGGGTTTTTAACCAATCTTGTGCATCCAATAAGTTCATTTGTGTCATTGGATTAACATTTCCTTCATAGGCTTATTCTTGTCCAATTAGGGTTTTTAACCAATCTTGTGCATCCAATAAGTTCATTTGTGTCATTGGATTAACATTTAGGTCATTTTCGTCCTTCCTAAGCCTTTTCTTGTCCAATTAGGGTATTTAACCAATCTTGTGCATCCAATAGGTGTGTTTGTGTCGTTGGAATAACATTTAGGTCATTTTCTTCCTCCCTCGGCTTATTCATTCCGAATTACGGTTTGTAATCAATCCTGTGCATCGAATAAGCAATCTTGTGCATCCAATAGGTGTATTTGTGTCATTGGATTAGCATTTTGGTCATTTTCGTCCTCCCCAGGCTTATTATAGTCCAATTCGGGTTTTTAGCGAATCTTGTGCATTGAATAAGTTCATTTGTGTCATTGGATTAACATTTAGGTCATTTTAGTCCTCCCTAGGCTTATTCTTGTCCAGTTAGGGTTTTTAACAAATCTATTGCATCCAATAGGTGTGTTTGTGTCATCGGATTAGCATTTAGGTCATTTTCGTCCTCCCTAGGTTTATTCTCGTCTATTTAGGGTTTTTAACCAATCTTGTGCATCCAATAAGTTCATTTGTGTCATTGGATTAACATTTAGGTCATTTTCGTCCTTCCTAGGCTTATTCTCTTCCAATAAGGGGTTTTTAACCAATCTTGTGCATCCAATAGGTGTGTTTGTGTCATTGGATTAACATTTAGGTCATTTTTGTCCTCCATAGGCTTATTCTTGTCCAGTTAGCGTTTTTAACCAATCTTGTGCATCTAATAGGTGTGTCTGTATCATTGGATTATCATTTAGGTCATTTTCGTCCTCCCTAGGCTTATTCTTTCCGAATTACGGTTTTTTACCAATCTTGTGCATCCAATAAGTTCATTTGTGTCATTGGATTAACATTTAGGTCATTTTCGTCCTCCCTAGGCTTATTCTTTCCGAATTACGGTTTTTTACCAATCTTGTGCATCCAATAAGTTCATTTGTGTCATTGGATTAACATTTAGGTCATTTTCGTCCTCCCTAGGCTTATTCTTTCCGAATTACGGTTTTTTACCAATCTTGTGCATCAAATAAGTTCATTTGTGTCATTGGATTAAAATTTAGGTCATTTTTTTTAATCCCTATGCTTATTCTCTTCCAATAAGGGGTTTTTAACCAATCTTGGGCATCCAATAGGTGTGTTTGTGTTTGGATGAACATTTAGGTCATTTTCGTCCTCCCTAGGTTTATGCTTGTCCAATTAGGGTTTTTAACCAATCTAGTGCATCTAGTAATCATTTTCGTCCTCCCTAGGCTTATTTTAGTCCAATTAGGGTTTTAAGCCAATCTTGTGGATCAAATAAGTTCATTTGTGTCATTTGATTAACATTTAGGTCATTTTCGTCCTCCCTAGGATTATTCTTGTCCATTTAGGGTATTTAACCCATCTTGTGCATCCATTATGTGTGTTTGTGTCATCGGATTAACATAGGTAATTTTCGTCCAATTAGGGTTTTTTACAAATCTTGTGCATCCAATAATTTCATTTGTGTCATTGGATTAACATTTAGGTCATTTTCATCCTTCCTAAGCCTTTTCTTGTCCAATTAGGGTTTTTAACCAATCTTGTGCATCCAATTGGTGTGTTTGTGTCATTGGATTAACATTTAGGTCATTTTCTTTCTCCCTAGGCTTATTCTAGTCCAATTTGAGTTTTTAACCAATCTTGTGCATCCAATAGGTGTGTTTGAATCATTGGATTAACATTTAGGTCATTTTTATCCTCCTTAGGCTTATTCTTTCAGAATTACGGTTTTTAACCAATCTTGTGCATCGAATAAGTTATTTTGTTTCATTAGATTAACATTTAGGTCATTTTGGACCTCCCTAGACTTATTAGGGTTTTTAACCATTCTTGTGCATCCAATAAGTCCCTAGATTTATTCTAGTCCAATTCGGGTTTTTAACGAATCTTGTGCATCCAATAGGTGTGTTTGTGTCATTGGATTAACATTTAGGTCATTTTCGTCTTCCCTAGGCCTATCCTTGTCCAATTAAGGTTTTTAACCAATCTTTTGCATCCAATGAGGTGTTTGTGTCACTGGATTAACATTTAGCTCAATTTTTGTCCTCCCTAGGGTTATTGTAGTCCAATTAGGGTTTTTAACTAATCTTGTGCATCCAATAAGTACATTTAGGTCATTTAATTAACATTTAGGTCATTTAATTAACATTTAGGTCATTTTCGTCCTCCCTAGGCTTATTCTTGTCCAATTAGGGTTTTTTAACAAATCTTGTGCATCCAATAAGTTCATTTGTGTCATTGGATTAACATTTAGGTCATTTTCATCCTCCATAGGCTTATTCTTGTCCAGTTAGGGTTTTTAACTAATCTTGTGCATGCAATAGGTGTGTTTATATCATTGGATTAACATTTATGTCATTTTCATCCTCCCTAGTCTTATTCTTTTCCAATTTCGGTTTTTAACCAATCTTGTGCATCCAATAAGTTCATTTGTGTCATTGGATTAACATTTAGGTCATTTTCGTTCTCCTTAGACTTATTTTAGTCCAATTTGGGTTTTTAGCCAACTTGTGCATCGAATAAGTTCATTTGTGTCATTGGATTAACATTTAGGTCATTTTTGTCCTTCCCAGGCTTATTCTTGTGAAATTAGGTTTTTTAACTAATCTTGTGAATCCAATTAGTTCATTTGTGTCATTGGACTTACATTTAGGTCATTTTCGTCCTCCCTTGACTTATTCTTGTCCAGCTAGGGTTTTTAAGCAATCTTGTGCATGCAATAGGTGTGTTTGTGTCATTCGATTAACATTTAGGTCATTTTCGTCTTCTCTAGGCTTATTCTTGTCCAATTAAGGTTTTTTACTAATCTTGTGTATCCAATTAGTTCATTTGTGTCATTGGGTTAACATTTAGGTCATTTTCGTCCTCCCTAGGCCTATTCTTGTCCCATTAGATTTTTAACTAATCTTGTGCATCCAAAGGTGTGTTTGTGTCATTGGATTAACATTTAGGTCATTTTTGTCCTCCCTTGGTTTATTCTAGTCCAATTTGGGTTTTTAACCAATCTTGTGCATCCAATAGGTGTGATTGTATCATTGGATTAACATTTAGGTCATTTTCATCCTCCCTAGGTTTATTCTTTTCCAATTACAGTTTTTAACCAATCTTGTGCATATGTTCATTTGTGTCATTGGATTAACATTTAGGTCATTTTTGGCCTCCCTAGGCTTATTCTCTTCCAATAAGGGGTTTTGAACCAATCTTGTGCATTCAATAGGTGTGTTTGTGTCATTGGATTTACATTTAGGTCTTTTTTCTCCTCCCTAGGCTTATTCTAGTCCAATTAGGGTTTTTAACCAATCTTGTGCACCCAATAAGTGTGTTTGTGTCATTGGATAAACATTTAGCTCATTTTCGTCCTCCCTAAGGTTATTGTAGTCCAATTAGGGTTTTTAACAAATTTTGTGCATCCAATAAGTACGTTTGTGTCATTGGATTAAAACTTTGGTCATTTTCATCATCCGTAGGCTTATTCTTGTCCATTTACGGTTTTTTACAAATCTTGTGCATCCAATAAGTTCATTTGTGTCATAGGATTAACATTTAGGTCATTTTTGTCCTTCCCAGGCTTATTCTTGTGCAGTTAGGTTTTTTAACTAATCTTGTGAATCCAATTAGTTCATTTGTGTCATTGGACTAACATTTAGGTCATTTTCGTCCTCCCTAGACTTATTCTTGTCCAATTAAGGTTTTTTACTAATCTTATGCATCCAATTAGTCATTTGTGTCATTGGGTTAACATTTAGGTCATTTTCGTCCTCCCTAGGCCTATTCTTGTCCCATTAGGTTTTTTAACTAATCTTGTGCATCCAAAGGTGTGTTTGTGTCATTGGATTAACATTTAGGTCATTTTCATCCTCCATAGGCTTATTCTTGTCCTGTTAGGGTTTTTAACCAATCTTGTGCATCCAATAGGTGTGTTTTTGTCATTGGATTAACATTTAGGTCATTTTCGTCCTCCCTGAGCTTATTTTAGTCCAATTTGGGATTTTAACCAATATTGTGAATCCAATAAATGTGTTTGTGTCATTGGATAAATATTTAGGTCATTTTCTTCCTCCCTAGGGTTATTGTAGTCCAACTTGGGTTTTTAACCAATCATGTGCATCCAATAAGTTCATTTGTGTCATTGGATTAACATTTAGATCATATTCGTCCTCCCTAGGCTTAATCTTGTCCAATTAGAGTTTTTTACAAATCTTGTGCATCCAATAAGTTCATTTGTGTCATTGCATTACCATTGAGGTCATTTTCGTCCTCCCTAGGCCTATTCTAGTCCAATTAGAGTTTTTAACCAATATTGTGCATCCAATAGGAGTGTTTGTGTCGTTGGACTAATATTTAGGTCATTTTCGTCCTCCCGAGTATTATACTGGTCCAATTAGGGTCTTTTACCAATCGTGTGCATGCAGTAAGTTTATTTGGTATCATTGGATTAAAATTTAAGTCATTTTCGTCCTCCCTAGGCTTATTCTTGTCCAATTATGGTTTTTATCTAATCTTGGGCGTCCAATAAGTTCCTTCGTGTCGTTGGATTAACATTTAGGTTATTTTCGTCCTCCCTAGGCTTATTCTTGCCCAGTTAGGGTTTTTAACCAATCTTGTGCATCCAATAGGTGTGGTTGTGTCATCGGATTAACATTGAAGTCATTTTCGTCCTCCCTAGGCTTATTCTTGTCCAATTAGGGTTTTTTCCAAATCTTGTGCATCCAATAAGTTCATTTGTGTCATTGGATTAACATTTAGGTCATTTTCATCCTCCATAGGCTTATTCTTGTCCAACTAGGGTTTTTAACCAATCTTGTGCATCCAATTAGTTAATTTGTGTCATTAGATTAACATTTAGGTCATATTTGTCCTCCCTAGGCTTATTCTAGTCCAATTAGGGTTTTTAACCAATCTTGTACATTCAATAGGCGTGTTTGTGTAATTGGATTAACATTTAGGTCATTTGAGTCCTCCTTAGTCTTATTCTGGTCCAATTAGGGTTTTCTTACAAATCTTGTGCGTCCAATAAGTTCATTTGTGTCATTGGATTAACATTTCGGTCATTTTCATCCTCCATAGGCTTATTCTTGTCCAATTAGGGTTTTTAACGAATCTGGTGCATCCAACTAGTTCATTTATGTTATTGGATGAACATTTAGGTCATATTCGTCCTCCCTAGGCTTATTCTTGTCTAGTTAGGGGTTTTAACCAAACTTGTGCATCCAATAGGTGTGTTTGTGTCATGAGATTAACATTTAGGTCATTTTCGTCCTCCCTAGGCTTATTCTAGTCTAATTAGGGTTTTTAACAAATCTTGTGCATCCAATAAGTTCATTTGTGTCGTTGGATTAACGTATAGGTTATTTTCGTCCTTCCTTGGCATTTTCTTGTCCAATTAGGTTTTTTAACCAATCTTGTGCATCCAATAGGTGTGTTTGTGTCAGTGGATTAACATTTAGGTTCTTTTCTTCCTCCCTAGGATTATTCTAGTCCAATTTGGGTTTTTAACCAATCTTGTGCATCCAATAGGTGTGTTTGTATCATTGGATTAACATTTAGGTCATTTTCCTCCTCCTTAGGCTTATTCTTTCCGACTTACGGTTTTTAACCAATCTTGTGCATCAAATAAGTTCATTTGGGTCATTGGATTAACATTTCGGTCATTTTCGTCCTCCCTAGGCTTATTCTAGTCCAATTACGATTTTCAACCAATCTAGTGCATCCAAGAGGTGTGTTTGTGTCGTTGGATTAATATTTAGGTCATTTTCGTCCTCCCGTGTATTATACTGGTACAATTAGGGTACTTAACAATTCTTGCGCATCCAATAAGTTTATTTGGTATCATTGGATTAACATTTTTGTCAATTTCGTCCTCCCTAGGCTTTTTCTTGTCCAATTAGGGTTTTTATCAAATCTTGGGCATCCAATAAGTTCCTTTGTGTCATTGGATTAATATTTAGGTCATTTTCGTCCTTCCTAAGCCTTTTCTTGTCCAATTAGGGTTTTTAACCAATCTTGTGCATCCAATTGGTGTGTTTGTTTAAGTGGATTAACATTTAGGCCATTTTCGTCCTCCCTAGGCTTATTCTTGTCAAATTAAGGTTTTTAACCAATCTTGTGCACGCAATAGGTGTGTTTGTATCATTGGATTAACATTTAGGTCATTTCATCCTCCCTAGTCTTATTCTTTTCCAATTACGTTTTTTAACCAATCTTGTGCATCCAATAAGTTCATTTGTGTCATTGGATAAACATTTAGGTCATTTTTATCCTCCCTAGGCTTATTCTTTTCCAATAAGGGTTTTTTAACCAATCTTGTGCATCCAATAGGTGTGTTTGTGTCATTGGATAAACATATAGGTCATTTTCGTCCTCCCTAGGCTTAGTGTAGTCCAATTAGGGTTTTTAACTAATCCTGTGCATCCAATTAGGGTTTTTAGCCAATCTTGTGCATCGTATAAGTTCGTTTGTGTCATGGGATTAATATTTAGGTCATTTTCGTCCTCCCTAGGATTACTCTTATCCAATTAAGGTTTTTTTTACCAATCTTGTGCATCCAATAGGTGTGTTTGTGTCATCGGATTAACATTTAAGTCATTTTCGTCCTCCCTAGGCATTTTATAGTCTAATTATGGTTTTTAACCAATCTTGTGCATCCAATAAGTTCATTTGTGTCATTGGATTAACATTTAGGTCATTTTCGTCCTCCCTAGGCATATTCTTGTGCAATTAGGGTTTTTAGCCAATCTTGTGCATCCAATAGGTGTGTTAGTGTCATCGGATTAACATTTAAGTCATTTTCGTCCTCCCTAGGCATATTCTTGTGCAATTAGGGTTTTTAGCCAATCTTGTGCATCCAATAGGTGTGTTAGTGTCATCGGATTAACATTTAAGTCATTTTCGTCCTCCCTAGGCATATTCTTGTGCAATTAGGGTTTTTAGCCAATCTTGTGCATCCAATAGGTGTGTTAGTGTCATCGGATTAACATTTAAGTCATTTTCGTCCTCCCTAGGCATATTCTTGTGCAATTAGGGTTTTTAGCCAATCTTGTGCATCCAATAGGTGTGTTAGTGTCATCGGATTAACATTTAAGTCATTTTCGTCCTCCCTAGGCATATTCTTGTGCAATTAGGGTTTTTAGCCAATCTTGTGCATCCAATAAGTTCATTTGTGTCATTGGATTAACATTTAGGTCATTTTCGTCCTCCCTAGGATTATTCTTGTCCAGTTAGGGTATTTAACCAATCTTGTGCATCCATTAGGTGTGTTTGTGTCATCGGATTAACATTTAGGTCAGTTTCGTCCTCCTTAGGCTTATTCTAGTCTAATTAAGATTTTTAACCAATCTTGTGTATCCAATAGGTGTATATGTGTCATTGGATAAACATTTAGGTCATTTTCTCCCTCCTGAGGCATATTGTAGTCCAATTAGGGTTTTAACTAATCATGTGCATGCAATAAGTTCGTTTGTGTCATTGGATTAACATTTAGGTCATTTTCGTCCTCTCAAGTCTTAATTTTGTCCAATTAGAGTTTTTTACAAATCTTGTGTATCCAATAAGTTCATTTGTGTCATTGAATTAACACTTAAGTCATTTTCGTCCTCCCCAGGCTTATTCTAGTCCAAATACGGTTTTTAACCAATCTAGTGTATCCAATAGGTGTGTTTGGGTCGTTGGACTAATATTTAGGTCATTTTCATCCTCCCGAGTATTATACTGGTCCAATTAGGGTCTTTTGTCAATCTTGTGCATCCACTAAGTTTATTTGGTATCATTGGATTAACATTTAAGTCATTTTCGTCCTCCCTAGGATTTTTTTTGTCCGGTTAGGGTTTTTATCTAATCTTGGGCATCCAATAAGTTCCTTTGTGTCATTGGTTTAACATTTAGGTCATTTTCATCCTCCCTAGGCTTATTCTAGTCCAATTAGGGTTTTTAACAATTCTTGTGCATCCAATAGGTGTGTTTGTTTCATTGGATTAACATTTAGGTAATTTTCGTCCTCCCTAGGCTTAATTTAGTCCAATTAGGGTTTTTAGCCAATCTTTTGCATCGTATAAATTCATTTGTGTCATTGGATTAATATTTAGGTCATTTTCGTCCTCCCTTGACTTATTCTTGTCCAATTAAGATTTTTTACTAATCTTGTGCATCCAATAGGTGTGTTTGTGTCATCGGATTAACATTTAGGTCATTTCCGTCCTCCCTAGGCATTTTATAGTCTAATTAGGGTTTTTAACCAATCTTGTGCATCTAATAAGTTCATTTGTGTCATCGGATTAACATTTAGGTCATTTTCATCCTTCTTAGTCCTTTTCTTCTCCAATTAGGGTTTTTAACCAATCTTGTGCATCCAATAGGTGTCTTTGTGTCATCGGATTAACAATTAGGTAATTTTCGTCCTCCCTAGGGTTATTGTAGTTCAATTAGGGTTTTAAACTAATCTTTTGCATCCAATAAGTACATTTGTGTCAATGGATTAACATTTAGGTCATTTTCGTCCTCCCTAGGCTTATTCTTGTCCAATTAGGGTTTTTAACCAATCTTTTGCATCCAATAGGTGGGTTTATATCATTGGAATAACATTTAGGTCATTTTCATCCTCCCTAGTCTTATTCTTTTCCAATTACGGTTTTTAACCAATCTTGTGCATCCAATAAGTTCATTTGTGTCATTGGATTAATATTTAGGCCATTTTCGTCCTCCCTAGGCTTATTCTTGTCCAATTAGGGTTTTTAACCAATCTTTTGCATCCAATAGGTGGGTTTATATCATTGGAATAACATTTAGGTCATTTTCATCCTCCCTAGTCTTATTCTTTTCCAATTACGGTTTTTAACCAATCTTGTGCATCCAATAAGTTCATTTGTGTCATTGGATTAATATTTAGGCCATTTTCGTCCTCCCTAGGCTTATTCTTGTCCAATTAGGGTTTTTAACCAATCTTTTGCATCCAATAGGTGGGTTTATATCATTGGAATAACATTTAGGTCATTTTCATCCTCCCTAGTCTTATTCTTTTCCAATTACGGTTTTTAACCAATCTTGTGCATCCAATAAGTTCATTTGTGTCATTGGATTAATATTTAGGCCATTTTCGTCCTCCCTAGGCTTATTCTTGTCCAATTAGGGTTTTTAACCAATCTTTTGCATCCAATAGGTGGGTTTATATCATTGGAATAACATTTAGGTCATTTTCATCCTCCCTAGTCTTATTCTTTTCCAATTACGGTTTTTAACCAATCTTGTGCATCCAATAAGTTCATTTGTGTCATTGGATTAATATTTAGGCCATTTTCGTCCTCCCTAGGCTTATTCTTGTCCAATTAGGGTTTTTAACCAATCTTTTGCATCCAATAGGTGGGTTTATATCATTGGAATAACATTTAGGTCATTTTCATCCTCCCTAGTCTTATTCTTTTCCAATTACGGTTTTTAACCAATCTTGTGCATCCAATATGTTCATTTGTGTCTTTGGATTAACATTTTGGTCATTTTTGTCCTCCTAGGCTTATTCTCTTCCAATAAGGGTTTTTAACCAATCTTGTGCATCCAATAGGTGTGTTTGTGTCATTGGATTAACATTTACGTCATTATCGTCTTCCCAGGGCCTATTATTGTCCAATTAGGGGTTTTAACCAATCTTGTGCATCCAATAGGTGTGTTTGTATCATTGGATTAACATTTAGGTCATTTTTGTCTTCCCTAGACTTATTCTAGTCCAATTAGGGTTTTTAACCAATATTATGCATCCAATATGTGTGTTTGTGTCATTGGATAAACATTTAGGTCATTTTCGTCCTCCCTAAGCTAATTGTAGTCCAATTAGGGTTTTTAACTAATCTTGTGCATCGAATAAGTACATTTGTGTCATTGGATTAACATTTAGGTCATTTTCTTCCTCCCTAGGCTTATTGTTGTCCAAATAGGGTATTTTACAAATCTTGTGCATCCAATAAGTTCATTTGTGTCATTCGATTAACATTAAAGTCATTTTCATTCTCCATAGGTTTATTCTTGTCCAGTTTGGGTTTTTAACCAATTTTGTGCATCCAATAGATGTGTTTTTCTCATCGGATTACCATTTGGGTCTTTTTCGTCCTCCCTAGGCTTATTTTAGTCCAATTTAGGTTTTTTTCGTCCCCCATAGGCTTATTCTTGTCCAGTTAGGGTTTTTAACCAATCTTGTGCATCCAATAGGTGTGTTTGTGTCATCGGATTAACATTTAGGTCATTTTTGTCCTCCCTAGGCATATTCTAGTCTAATTAGGGTTTTTAACCAATATTATGCATCCAATAAGTGTGTTTGTGTCATTTAATAAACATTTAGTTCATTTTCGTCCTCCATAGGGTTATTGTAGTCCAATTAGGGTTTTTAACTAATCTTGTGCATCGAGTAAGTACATTTGGGTCATTGGATTAAAATTTAGGTTATTTTCGTCCTCCCTAGGCTTATTCTTGTCCAATTAGGGTTTTTTACAAATCTTGTGCATCCAATAAGTTCATTTGTGTCATTGGATTAACATTTAGGTCATTTTCGTCCTCCTCGGGCTTATTCAAGTCCAATTACGGTTTTTAACCAATCTAGTGCATCCAATAGGTGTGTGTGTGTGTTGTTGGATTAATATTTAGGTCATTTTCGTCCTCCAGTGTATTATACTGGTCCAATTAGGGTCTTTAACAAGTCTTGTGCATCCAATAAGTTGATTTGTGTTATTGGATTAACATTTCGGTCATTTTCATCCTCAATAGGCTTATTCTTGTCCAATTAGTGTTTTTAACCAATCTTGTGCTTCCAACTAGTTCATTTGTGTTATTGGATAAACATTTAGGTCATATTCGTCCTCCCTAGGCATTTTCTTGTCCAATTTGGGTTTTTAACCAATCTTGTGCATCCAATAGGTGTGTCTGTATCATTGGATTAACATTTAGGTCATTTTTATCCTCCCTAGGCTTATTCTTTCTGAATTACGGTTTTTAACAATTCTTGTGCATCGAATAAGTTCATTTGTGTCATTGGATTAACATTTAGGTCATTTTTGTCCTCCCTAGACTTATTCTTGTCCAATTACGGTTTTCAACCAATGTAGTGCATCCAAGAGGTGTGTTTGTGTCGTTGGACAATATTTAGGTCATTTTCGTCATTCCGTGTATTATACTGGTACAATTAGGGTACTTAGCCAATCTTGTGCATCCAATAAGTTTATTTGGTATCATTGGATTAACATTTTTGTCAATTTCGTCCTCCCTAGGCTTATTCTTGTCCAATTAGGCTTTTTAACCAATCTTGTGCATCCAATAAGTTTATTTGGTATCATTGGATTAACATTTTTGTCAATTTCGTCCTCCCTAGGCTTATTCTTGTCCGGTTAGGGTTTTTATCTAATCTTAGGCATCCAATAAGTTCCTTTGTGTCATTGGCTTAACATTTAGGTCGTTTTCGTCCTCCCTATGCTTATTCTAGTCCAATTTGGGTTTTTAACAATTCTTGTGCATCCAATAGGTGTGTTTGTTTCATTGGATTAACATTTAGGTCATTTTCGTCCTCCCCAAACTTATTTTAGTCCAATTAGGGTTTTTAGCCAATCTTGTGCATCGTATAAGTTCATTTGTGTCATTGGATTAATATTTAGGTCATTTTCGTCCTCCCTAGGCTTATTCTTGTCCAATTAAGGTTTTTTACCAATCTTGTGCATCAAATAGGTGTGTTTGTGTCATCGGATTAACATTTTGGTCATTTCTGTCCTCCCTATGGATTTTATAGTCTAATTAGGGTTTTTAACCAATCTTGTGCATCCAATAAGTTCATTTGTGTCATTGGATTAACATTTAGGTCATTTTCATCCTTCGTAGGCCTTTTCTTGTCCAATTAGGGTTTTTAACCAATCTTGTGCATCCAATAGGTGTCTTTCTGTCATTGGATTAACATTTAGATAATTTTCGTCCTCCCTAGGCTTATTCTAGTCCAATTAGGGTTTTTAACCAATCGTGTGCATCCAATAGGTGTGTTTTTATCATTGGATATACATTTAGGTCATTTCCGTTCTCCCTAGGGTTATTGTAGTCCAATTAGGGTTTTTAACTAATCTTTTGCATCCAATAAGTACATTTGTGTCAACGGATTAACATTTAGGTCATTTTCGTCCTCCCTAGGCTTATTCTAGTCTAATTAGGGTTTTTAACCAATCTTGTGCATCGAATAAGTTCATTTGTGTCATTGTATTAACATTTAGGTCATTTTCATCCTTCTTAGGCCTTTTCTTGTCCAATTAGTGTTTTTAACCAATCTTGTGCAACCAATAGGTGTGTTTGTGTCATTGGATTAACATTTAGGTAATTTTCGTCCTCCCTAGGCTTATTCTAGTCCAATTAAGGTTTTTAACCAATCTTGTGCACCCAATAGGTGTGTTTGTATCATTGGATTAACATTTAGGTCATTTTCATCCTCCCTAGTCTTATTTTTTTCCAATTACGGTTTTTAACCAATCTTGTGCATCCAATAAGTTCATTTGTGTCATTGGATTAACATTTAGGTCATTTTTGTCCTCCCTAGGCTTATTCTCTTCCAATAGGGGTTTTTTAACCAATTTTTTGCATCCAATAGGTGTGTTTGTGTCATTGGATAAACATTTATGTCATTTTCGTCCTCCCTAGGCTTAGTGTAGTCCAATTAGGGTTTTTAACTAATCCAGTGCATCCAATTAGGGTTTTTAGCCAATCTTGTGCATCGTATAAGTTCATTTGTGTTATTGGATTAATATTTAGGTCATATTCGTCCTCCCTAGGCTTATTCTTGTCCAATTAAGGTTATTTTACCAATCTTGTTCATCCAATAGGTGTGTTTGTGTCATCCAATAAGTTCATTTGTGTCATTGGATTAACATTTAGGTCATTTTCGTCCTTCCTTGGCCTTTTATTGTCCAATAAGGGTTTTTAACCAATATTTTGCATCCAATAGGTGTGTTTGTGTCATTGGATTAGAATTTAGGTAATTTTCGTCCACCCTAGGCTTATTCTAGTCCAATTAATGTTTTTAACCAATCTT
>NC_021163.2:39462191-39469783 GCF_000331145.2 Cicer arietinum | reverse complement strand
ACGAAAATGACCTAAATGTTAATCCAATGGCACAAATGAACTTATTGGATGCACAAGATTTGTAAAAATACCCTAATTGGACAAGAATAAGCCTAGGGAGGACGAAAATAACCTAAATATTAATCCAATGACACAAACGTACTTATTGGATGCACAAGATTAGTTAAAAACCCTAATTGGACTACAATAACCCTATGGAGGACGAAAATGACCTAAATGTTTATCCAATGATACAAACACACCAATTGGATGCACAAGATTGGTTAAAATCCCTTATTGGAAGAGAATAAGCCTATGGAGGACAAAAATGACTTAAATGTTAATCCAATGACACAAATGAACATATTGGATGCACAAGATTGGTTAAAAACCGTAATTGGAAAACAATAAGACTATGGAGGATGAAAATGACGTAAATATTAATCCAATGATATAAACACACCTATTGGATGCACAAGATTGGTTAAAAACATTAATTGGACTAGAATAAGCCTAGGGTGGACGAAAATTACCTAAATGCTAATCCAATGACACAAACACACCTATTGGATGCAAAATATTGGTTAAAAACCCTTATTGGACAATAAAAGGCCTAGGAAGGACGAAAATGACCTAAATGTTAATCCAATGACACAAATGAACTTATTGGATGCACAAGATTGGTTAAAAACCCTAATTGGACTAGAATAACACACCTATTGGATGCACAAGATTGGTTAAAAACATTAATTGGACTAGAATAAGCCTAGGGTGGACGAAAATTACCTAAATGCTAATCCAATGACACAAACACACCTATTGGATGCAAAATATTGGTTAAAAACCCTTATTGGACAATAAAAGGCCTAGGAAGGACGAAAATGACCTAAATGTTAATCCAATGACACAAATGAACTTATTGGATGCATAAGATTGGTTAAAAACCCTAATTAGATTATAAAATGCCGAAGGAGGACGGAAATGACCTTAATGTTAATCCGATGACACAAACACACCTATTGGATGCACAAGATTGGTAAAAAACCTTAATTGGACAAGAATAAGCCTAGGGAGGACGAATATGACCTAAATATTAATCCAATAACACAAATGAACTTATACGATGCACAAGATTGGCTAAAAACCCTCATTGGATGCACAGGATTAGTTAAAAACCCTAATTGGACTACACTAAGCCTAGGAAGGACGAAAATGACATAAATGTTTATCCAATGACACAAACACACCTATTGGATGCAAAAAATTGGTTAAAAAACCCTTATTGGAAGAGAATAAGCCTAGGGAGGACAAAAATGACCTAAATGTTAATCCAATGACACAAATGAACTTATTGGATGCATAAGATTGGTTAAAAACCCTAATTGGACAAGAATAAGCCTAGGGAGGACGAAAATTACCTAAATGTTAATCCAATGACACAAATGAACTTATTGGATGCATAAGATTGGTTAAAAACCCTAATTGGACAAGAATAAGCCTAGGGAGGACGAAAATTACCTAAATGTTAATCCAATGACACAAACACACCTATTGGTTGCACAAGATTGGTTAAAAACACTAATTGGACAAGAAAAGGCCTAAGAAGGATGAAAATGACCTAAATGTTAATCCAATGACACAAATGAACTTATTCGATGCACAAGATTGGTTAAAAACCCTCATTAGACTAGAATAAGCCTAGGGAGGACGAAAATGGCCTAAATGTTAATCCGTTGACACAAATGTACTTATTGGATGCACAAGATTAGTTAAAAACCCTAATTGGACTACAATAACTCTAGGGAGGACGAAAATGACCTAAATGTATATCCAATGATAAAAACACACCTATTGGATGCACACGATTGGTTAAAAACCCTAATTGGACTAGAATAAGCCTAGGGAGGACGAAAATTATCTAAATGTTAATCCAATGACACAAAGACACCTATTGGATGCACAAGATTGGATAAAAACCCTAATTGGACAAGAAAAGGCCTAAGAAGGATGAAAATGACCTAAATGTTAATCCAATGACACAAATGAACTTATTGGATGCACAAGATTGGTTAAAAACCCTAATTAGACTATAAAATCCATAGGGAGGACAGAAATGACCAAAATGTTAATCCGATGACACAAACACACCTATTGGATGCACAAGATTGGAAAAAAAACCTTAATTGGACAAGAATAAGCCTAGGGAGGACGAAAATGACCTAAATATTAATCCAATGACACAAATGAACTTATACGATGCACAAGATTGGCTAAAAACCCTAATTGGACTAAAATAAGTCTAGGGAGGACGAAAATGACCTAAATGTTAATCCAATGAAACAAACACACCTATTGGATGCACAAGAATTGTTAAAAACCCTAATTGGACTAGAATAAGCCTAGGGAGGACGAAAACGACCTAAATGTTAAGCCAATGACACAAAGGAACTTATTGGATGCCCAAGATTAGATAAAAACCCTAACCGGACAAGAATAAGCCTAGGGAGGACGAAATTGACAAAAATGTTAATCCAATGATACCAAATAAACTTATTGGATGCACAAGATTGGTTAAGTACCCTAATTGTACCAGTATAATACACGGGAGGACGAAAATGACCTAAATATTGTCCAACGACACAAACACACCTCTTGGATGCACTACATTGGTTGAAAACTGTAATTGGACCAGAATAAGTCTAGGGAGGACAAAAATGACCTAAATGTTAATCCAATGACACAAATGAACTTATTCGATGCACAAGAATTGTTAAAAACCGTAATTCGGAAAGAATAAGCCTAGCGAGGATAAAAATGACCTAAATGTTAATCCAATGATACAGACACACCTATTGGATGCACAAGATTGGTTAAAAACCCAAATTGGACAAGAAAATGCCTAGGGAGGACGAATATGACCTAAATGTTTATCCAATAACACAAATGAACTAGTTGGATGCACAAGATTGGTTAAAAACACTAATTGGACAAGAATAAGCCTATTGAGGATGAAAATGACCGAAATGTTAATCCAATAACACAAATCAACTTATTGGATGCACAAGATTTGTTAAAGACCCTAATTGGACCAGTATAATACACTGGAGGACGAAAATGACCTAAATATTAATCCAACAACACACACACACACACCTATTGGATGCACTAGATTGGTTAAAAAGCGTAATTGGACTTGAATAAGCCCGGGGAGGACGAAAATGACCTAAATGTTAATCCAATGACACAAATGAACTTATTGGATGCACAAGATTTGTAAAAAACCCTAATTGGGCAAGAATAAGCCTAGGGAGGACGAAAATAACCTAAATTTTAATCCAATGACACAAATGTACTTACTGGATGCACAAGATTAGTTAAAAACCCTAATTGGACTACAATAACCCTATGGAGGACGAAAATGAACTAAATGTTTATCAAATGACACAAACACACTTATTGGATGCACAATATTGGTTAAAAACCCTAATTGGACTAGAATAAGCCTAGGGAGGACGAAAATGACTTAAATGTTAATCCAATGACACAAACACACCTATTGGATGCACAAGATTGGTTAAAAACCCTAATTGGACAAGAATAAGCCTATGGAAGGAGAAATGACCTAAATGTTAATACAATGACACAAACACACCTATTGGATGCACAAGATTGGTTAAAAACCCTAATTAGACTACAATTAGCCTAGGGAGGACGAAAATGACTTAAATGTTAATCCAAGGACACAAACACACCTATTGGATGCACAAGCTTGGTTAAAAACCCTAATTAGACTACAATTAGCCTAGGGAGGACGAAAATGACTTAAATGTTAATCCAAGGACACAAACACACCTATTGGATGCACAAGCTTGGTTAAAAACCCTAATTAGACTACAATTAGCCTAGGGAGGACGAAAATGACTTAAATGTTAATCCAAGGACACAAACACACCTATTGGATGCACAAGATTGGTTAAAAACCCTAAAAGGACTAGAATAAGCCTAGGGAGGACGAATATGACCTAAATGTTAATCCAATGACACAAACCCACCTATCTGATGCACAAGATTGGTTAAAAACCCTAATTAGACTACAATTAGCCTAGGGAGGACGAAAATGACCTAAATGTTTATCCAATGACACAAACACACCTATTGGATGCACAAGATTGGTTAAAAACCCTAACTGGACAAGAATAAGCCTATGGAGGACGAAAAAAACCTAAATTGGACTAAAATAAGCCTAGGGAGGACGAAAATGACCCAAATGGTAATCCGATGAGAAAAACACATCTATTGGATGCACAAAATTGGTTAAAAACCCAAACTGGACAAGAATAAGCCTATGGAGAATGAAAATGACTTTAATGTTAATCGAATGACACAAATGAACTTATTGGATGCACAAGATTTGTAAAATACCCTAATTGGACAACAATAAGCCTAGGGAGGAAGAAAATGACCTAAATGTTAATCCAATGACACAAATGTACCTATTCGATGCACAAGATTAGTTAAAAACCCTAATTGGACTACAATTAGCCTAGGGAGGACGAAAATGACCTAAATGTTTATCCAATGACACAAACACACATATTGGATGCATAATATTGATTAAAAACCCTAATTGGACTAGAATAAGTCTAGGGAAGACAAAAATGACCTAAATGTTAATCCAATGATACAAACACACCTATTGGATGCACAAGATTGGTTAAAACCGCTAATTGGACAATAATAGGCCCTGGGAAGACGAAAATGACCTAAATGTTAATCCAATGACACAAACACACCTATTGGATGCACAAGATTGGTTAAAAACCCTTATTGGAAGAGAATAAGCCTAGGGAGGACAAAAATGACCAAAATGTTAATCCAAAGACACAAATGAACATATTGGATGCACAAGATTGGTTAAAAACCGTAATTTGAAAAGAATAAGACTAGGGAGGATGAAAATGACCTAAATGTTAATCCAATGATATAAACCCACCTATTGGATGCAAAAGATTGGTTAAAAACCCTAATTGGACAATAAAAGGCCTAGGAAGGACGAAAATGACCTAAATGTTAATCCAATGACACAAATGAACTTATTGGATGCACAAGATTGGTTAAAAACCCTAATTAGACTATAAAATGCCTAAGGAGGACGGAAATGACCTAAATGTTAATCCGATGACACAAACACACCTATAGGATGCACAAGATTGGTAAAAAAAACCTAAATTGGACAAGAATAAGCCTAGGGGGGACGAAAATGGCCTAAATATTAATCCAATGACACAAATGAACTTATACGATGTACATGATTGGCTAAAAAGCCTAATTGGATGCACAGGATTTGTTAAAAACCCTAATTGGACTACACTAAGCCTAGGGAGGACGAAAATTACGTAAATGTTTATCCAATGACACAAATACACCTATTGGATGCAAAAGATTGGTTTAAAAACCCTTATTGGAAGAGAATAAGCCTAGGGACGACAAAAATAACCTAAATGTTAATCCAATGACACAAATGAACTAATTGGAAGCACAAGATTGGTTAAAAACCGTAAATGGAAAAAAATAAGACTAGGGAGGATGAAAATGACCTAAATGTTAATCCAATGATACAAACCCACCTATTGGGTGCACAAGATTGGTTAAAAACCTTAATTGGACTAGAATAAGCCTAGGGAGGACGAAAATTACCTAAATGTTAATCCAATGACACAAACACACCTATTGGTTGCACAAGATTGGTTAAAAACCCTAATTGGACAAGAAAAGGCCTAGGAAGGATTAAAATGACCTAAATGTTAACCCAATGACACAAATGAACTTATTGGATGCACAAGATTTGTTAAAAAAAATGACCTAAATATTAATCCAATGACACAAATGAATTTATACGATGCAAAAGATTGGCTAAAAACCCTAATTGGACTAAATTAAGCCTAGGGAGGACGAAAATTACCTAAATGTTAATCCGATGACACAAAGACACCTATTGGATGCACAAGATTGGTTAAAAACCCTAATTAGACTATAAAATGCCTAGGGAGGACGGAAATGACCTAAATGTTAATCCGATGACACAAACACACCTATTGGATGCACAAGATTAGTAAAAAATCTTAATTGGACAAGAATAAGTCAAGGGAGGACGAAAATGACCTAAATATTAATCCAATGACACAAATGAATTTATACGATGCAAAAGATTGGCTAAAAACCCTAATTGGACTAAATTAAGCCTAGGGAGGACGAAAATTACCTAAATGTTAATCCAATGAAACAAACACACCTATTGGATGCACAAGAATTGTTAAAAACCCTAATTGGACTAGAATAAGCCTAGGGAGGATGAAAATGACCTAAATGTTAAACCAATGACACAAAGGAACTTATTGGATGCCCAAGATTAGATAAAAACCCTAACCGGACAAAAAAAATCCTAGGGAGGACGAAAATGACTTAAATGTTAATCCAATGATACCAAATAAACTTAGTGGATGCACAAGATTGACAAAAGACCCTAATTGGACCAGTATAATACTCGGGAGGATGAAAATGACCTAAATATTAGTCCAACGACCCAAACACACCTATTGGATACACTAGATTGGTTAAAAACCGTATTTGGACTAGAATAAGCCTGGGGAGGACGAAAATGACTTAAGTGTTAATTCAATGACACAAATGAACTTATTGGATGCACAAGATTTGTAAAAAACTCTAATTGGACAAAATTAAGACTTGAGAGGACGAAAATGACCTAAATGCTAATCCAATGACACAAACGAACTTATTGCATGCACATGATTACTTAAAACCCTAATTGGACTACAATATGCCTCAGGAGGGAGAAAATGACCTAAATGTTTATCCAATGACACATATACACCTATTGGATACACAAGATTGGTTAAAAATCTTAATTAGACTAGAATAAGCCTAAGGAGGACGAAACTGACCTAAATGTTAATCCGATGACACAAACACACCTAATGGATGCACAAGATTGGTTAAATACCCTAACTGGACAAGAATAATCCTAGGGAGGACGAAAATGACCTAAATGTTAATCCAATGACACAAGTGAACTTATCCGATGCACAAGATTGGCTAAAAACCCTAATTGGAGTAAAATAAGCCTAGGGAGGACGAAAATGACCTAAATGTTAATCCAATGACACAAACACACCTATTGGATACACAAGATTGGTTAAAACCCCTAATTGGACAAGAATAGGCCTAGGGAAGACGAAAATGACCTAATTGTTATTCCAATAAGACGAAAGTGACCTAATTGTTATTCCAATGACACAAACACACCTATTGGATGCACAAGATTGGTTAAAAAACCCTTATTGGAAGAGAATAAGCCTAGGGAGGACAAAAATGACATAAATGTTAATCCAATGACACAAATGAACTTATTGGATGCACAAGATTGGTTAAAAACCGAAATTGGAAAAGAATAAGACTAGGGAGGATGAAAATGAGCTAAATGTTAATCCAATGATATAAACACACCTATTGGATGCAAAAGATTGGTTAAAAACCCTAATTGGAGAATAAAAGGCCTAGGAAGGACGAAAATGACCTAAATGTTAATCCAATGA
>NC_021163.2:39449333-39461559 GCF_000331145.2 Cicer arietinum | reverse complement strand
AAGATTGGTTAAAAACCTTAATTGGACAAGGATAGGCCTAGGGAAGACGAAAATGACCTAAATGTTAATCCAATGACACAAACACACCTATTGGATGCACAAGATTCGTTAAAAACCCGAATTGGACTAGAATAAATCTAGGGACTTATTGGATGCACAAGAATGGTTAAAAACCCTAATAAGTCTAGGGAGGTCCAAAATGACCTAAATGTTAATCTAATGAAACAAAATAACTTATTCGATGCACAAGATTGGTTAAAAACCGTAATTCTGAAAGAATAAGCCTAGGGAGGATAAAAATGACCTAAATGTTAATCCAATGATTCAAACACACCTATTGGATGCACAAGATTGGTTAAAAACTCAAATTGGACTAGAATAAGCCTAGGGAGAAAGAAAATGACCTAAATGTTAATCCAATGACACAAACACACCAATTGGATGCACAAGATTGGTTAAAAACCCTAATTGGACAAGAAAAGGCTTAGGAAGGATGAAAATGACCTAAATGTTAATCCAATGACACAAATGAAATTATTGGATGCACAAGATTTGTAAAAAACCCTAATTGGATGAAAATTACCTATGTTAATCCGATGACACAAACACACATAATGGATGCACAAGATGGGTTAAATACCCTAAATGGACAAGAATAATCCTAGGGAGGACGAAAATGACCTAAATGTTAATCAAATGACACAAATGAACTTATTTGATCCACAAGATTGGCTTAAAACTCTAATTGGACTAAAATAAGCCTAGGGAGGACGAAAATGACCTTGATGCACAAGATCGGCTTAAAACCCTAATTGGACTAAAATAAGCCTAGGGAGGACGAAAATGAACTAATTGTTAATCCTATGACACAAACACACCTATTCAATGCACAAGATTGGTTAAAAACCCGAATTGGACTACAATAAGCCTAGGGAGGACGAAAATGACTTAAATGTTAATCCAATGACACAAAAGAACTTATTGGATGCACAAGATTGGTTAAAAACCCTAATTAGACTAGAATAAGCCTAGGGAGGGCCAAAATGACCTAAATGTTAATCTAATGAAACAAAAGAACTTATTCGATGCACAAGATTGGTTAAAAACCGTAATTCGGAAAGAATAAGCCTAGGGAGGATGAAAATGACCTAAATGTTAATCCAACGTTACAAACACACCAATTGGATGCACAAGATTGGTTAAAAACCCTAATTGGACAAGAAAAGGCTTAGGAAGGACGAAAATGACCTAAATATTAATCCAATGTCACAAATGAATTTATTGGATGCACAAGATTGGATAAAAACCCTAATTAGACTAGAATAAGCCTAGGGAGGACGAAAATGACCTAAATGTTAATCCGATGGCACAAACACACCTATTGGATGCACAAGATTGGTTAAAAACCCTAACTGGACAAGAATAATTCTAGGGAGGACGAATATGACCTAAATGTTAATCCAATGACACAAATGAACTAATTGGATGTACAAGATTGGTTAAAAATCCTAATTGGACAAGAATAGGCCTATGGAGGATGAAAATGACCTAAATGTTAATCCAATGACACAAATGAACTTATTGGATGCACAAGATTGGTTAAAAACTCTGATGGGAAAAGAATAATCCTAGGGAGGATGAAAATGACCTAAATGTTATTCCAATTACACAAATGTACTTATTGGATGCAAAAGATTAGTTAAAAACCCTAATTGGACTTCAATAACCCTAGAAAATGACCTAAATGATAATCCGATGACACAAACACACCTATTGGATGCACAAGATTGGTTAAAAACCCTAATTTGACAAGAATAAGCCTATGGAGGATGAAAATAACCTAAATGTTATTCCAATGACACAAACGAACTTTTTGGATGCACAAGATTTGTAAAAAAACCCTAATTGGACAAGAATAAGCCTAGGGAGATCGAAAATGACCTAAATGTTAAACCAATGACGCAAATGAACTTATTGGATGCACAAGATTAGTTTAAAACCCTAATTGGAAGAGAATAACCCTATGGAGGACGAAAATGACCTAAATGTTAATCCAATGACACAAATGAACGTATTGGATGCACAAGATTGGTTAAAAACTCCAATTGGACTAGCATAAGCCTAGGGAGGAAGAAAATGACCTAAATGTTAATCCAATGACACAAACACACCTATTGGATGCACAAGATTGGTTAAAAACCCCTTATTGGAAGAGAATAAGCCTAGGGAGGACAAAAATGACCTAAATGTTAATCCAATGACACAAACCCACGTATTGGATGCACAAGATTGATTAAAAACCGTAATTGGAAAATAATAAGCCTAGGGAGGATGAAAATGACCTAATTGTTAATCCAATGATACAAACCCACGTATTGGATAAACAAGATTGGTTAAAAACCCTAATTGGACTAGAATAAGCCTAGGGAGGACAAAATGACATAAATGTTAATCCAATGACACAAACACACCTTTTGGATGCCCAAGATTGGTTAAAAACCCCTTATTGGAAGAGAATAAGCATAGGGATGAAAAAAAAATGACCTAAATTTTAATCCAATGACACAAATGAACTTATTCGATGCACAAGATTGGTAAAAAACCGTAATTCGGAAAGAATAAGCCTAGGGAGGACGAAAATGACCTAAATGATAATCCAATGACCAAGAGTAAGAAGCCTAGGGAGGACAGAAATGACCTAAATTTTATTCCAATGACACAAAGACACGTACTTGATGCACAAGATTTGTAAAAAAACCTAATTGGACAAGAATAAGCCTAGGGATGACGAAAATGACCAAAATGTTAATCGAATGACACAAACAAAACTGTTGGATGCACAAGATTGGTAAAAAACCCCTTATTGGAAGAGAATAAGCTAAGGGAGGAAACATATGACCTAAATGTTAATCCAATGATACAAATGAACTTATTCGATGCACAGGATTGGTTACAAACCGTAATTCGGAATGAATAAGCCGAGGGAGGAAGAAAATGACCTAAATGTTATTCCAATGACACAAACACACCTATTGGATGCACAAGATTGGTTCGAAACCCTAATTGGACAAGAAGAGGCCTATGAAGGACGAAAATGACCTAACTGTTAATCCAATGACAGAAATGAACTTATTGGATGCACAAGATTGCTTAAAAATCCTAATTAGACTAGAATAAGCCTAAGGAGGACAAAAATGACCTAAATGATAATCCGATTACACAAACACACCTATTGGATGCACAAGATTGGTTAAAAACCCTAACTGGACAAAAATAAGCCTAGGGATGACGAATATGACCAAAATGTTAATCCAATGACATAAATGAACAAATTAGATGCACAAGATTGGTTAAAAACCCTAATTTGACAAGAATAAGCCTATGGATGATGAAAATAACCTAAATGATAATCCAATGACACAAACGAACTTTTTGGATGCACAAGATTTGTAAAAAAAACCCTAATTGGACAAGAATAAGCCTAGGGAGATCGAAAATGACCTAAATGTTAATCCAATGACACAAATGAACTTATTGGATGCACAAGATTAGTTTAAAACCCTAATTGGAAGAGAATAACCCTGTGGAGGACGAAAATGACCTAAATGTTAATCCAATGACCCAAATGAACGTATTGGATGCACAAGATTGGTTAAAAACTCCAATTGGACTAGAATAAGCCAAGCGAGGAAGAAAATGACCTAAATGTTAATCCAATGACACAAACACACCTATTGGATGCACAAGATTGGTTAAAAACCACTTATTGGAAGAGAATAAGCCTAGGGAGGACAAAAATGACCTAAATGTTAATCCAATGACACAAATGAACTTATTGGATGCACAAGATTGGTTAAAAACCGTAATTGGAAAAGAATAAGCCTAGGGAGGATGAAAATGACCTAATTGTTAATCCAATGATACAAACCCACCTATTGGATAAACAAGATTGGTTAAAAACCCTAATTGGACTAGAAATAGCCTAGGGAGGACAAAATGACATAAATGTTAATCCAATGACACAAACACACCTATTGGATGCCCAAGATTGGTTAAAAACCCCTTATTGGAAGAGAATAAGCATAGGGATTAAAAAAAATGACCTAAATTTTAATCGAATGACACAAATGAACTTATTCGATGCACAAGATTGGTAAAAAACCGTAATTCGGAAAGAATAAGCCTAGGGAGGACGAAAATGACCTAAATGATAATCCAATGATACTGACACACCTATTAGATGCACAAGATTGGTTAAAAACCCTAACTGGACAAGAATAAGCCTAGGGAGGACAAAAATGACCTAAATTTTATTCCAATGACACAAAGACACGTACTGGATGCACAAGATTTGTAAAAAAAACCTAATTGGACAAGAATAAGCCTAGGGATGACGAAAATGACCAAAATGTTAATCGAATGACACAAACAAAACTATTGGATGCACAAGATTGGTTAAAAACCCCTTATTGGAAGAGAATAAGCTAAGGGAGGAAACATATGACCTAAATGTTAATCCAATGACACAAATGAACTTATTCGATGCACAGGATTGGTTACAAATTGGACTAGAATTAGCCTAGGGAGGAAGAAAATGACTTAAATGTTATTCCAATGACACAAACACACCTATTGGATGCACAAGATTGGTTAAAAACCCTAATTGGACAAGAAAAGGCCTAGGAAGGACGAAATTGACCTAAATGTTAATCCAATGACACAAATGAACTTGTTGGATGCACAAGATTGGTTAAAACCGATAATTAGTCTAGATTAAGCCTAGGGAGGACGAAAAGGACCTAAATGTGAATCCGTTGACACAAACACACCTATTGGATGCACAAGATTGGTTAAAAACCCTAACTGGACAAGAATAAGCCTAGGGAGGACGAATATGACCCAAATGTTAATCCAATGACATAAACGAACTAATTGGATTCACAAGATTGGTTAAAAACCCTAATTGGACTAGAATAAGCCTAGGGAGGACAAAAATGGCCTAAATGTTAATCCAATGACACAAACACACCTATTGGATGCACAAGATGGGTTAAAAACCCTAACTGGAAAAGCATAAGCCTAGGGAGAACGAAAATGACCTAAATGTTAATCCAATGACACAAACACACCTATTGAATGCACAAGATTGGTTAAAAACCCCTTATTGGAAGAGAATAAGCCTAGGGAGGACAAAAATGATCTAAATGTTAATCGAATGATATAAATGAACTTATTGGATGCACAAGATTGGTTAAAAACCGTAATTGGAAAAGAATAAGCCTAAGGAGGATGAAAATCACCTAAATGTTAATCCAATGATACAAACCCACCTATTGGATGAACAAGATTGGTTAAAAACCCTAATTGGAGTAGAATAAGTCTAGGGAGGACAAAATGACCTAAATGTTAATCCAATGAAACAAACACACCTATTGGATGGACAAGATTGGTTAAAAACCCTAATTGGACAAGAAAAGGCTTAGGAAGGACGAAAATGACCTAAATGTTAATCCAATGACACAAATGAAGTTATTGGATGCAAAACATTGGTTAAAAACCCTAATTAGACTAGAATAAGCCTAGGGCGGGCGAAATTGACCTAAATGTTAATCCGATGGCACAAACACACCTATTGGATGCACAAGATTGGTTAAAAACCCTAACTCGACAAGAATAAGCCTAGGGAGGACGAATATGACCTAAATGTTAATCCAATGACATAAATGAACTAATTGGATTCACAAGATTGGTTAAAAACCCTAATTGGACTTGAATAAGACTAGGGAGGACAAAAATGACCTAAATGTTAATCCAATGACACAAACACAACCTATTGGATGCACAAGATTGGTTAAAAACCCTAATTGGAAGAGAATAAGCCTAGGGAGAACGAAAATGACCTAAATGTTAATCCAATGACACAAACACACCTATTGGATGCACAAGATTGGTTAAAAACCCTATAAACCAAGGGAGGACGAAAATGACCTAAATGCTAATCCGATGACACAAACACACCTATTGGATGCACAAGATTGGTTAAAAACCCTATAAACCAAGGGAGGACGAAAATGACCTAAATGCTAATCCGATGACACAAACACACCTATTGGATGCACAAGATTGGTTAAAAACCCTATAAACCAAGGGAGGACGAAAATGACCTAAATGTTAATCCAATGACACAAATGAACTTATTCAATGCACAAGATTCGCTAAAAACCTGAATTGGACTATAATAAGCCTGGGGAGGACGAAAATGACCAAAATGCTTATCCAATGACACAAATACACCTATTGGATGCACAAGATTGCTTAAAAACCTTAATTGAACTAGAACAAGCCTAAGGAAGAAGAAAATGACCCAAATATTAATCTAATGACAAAAAGGAACTTATTGGATGCCCAAGATTAGATAAAAACCATAATTGGACAAGAATAAGCCCAGGGAGGACGAAAATTACCTAAATGTTCATCCAATGACATAAACGAACTTATTGGATGCACATGATTAGTTAAAAACCCTAATTGGACTACAATATGCCTCGGGAGGGCAAAAATAACCTAAATGCTTATCCAATGACACAAATACACCTATTGGATGTACAAGATTGGTTAAAAAGCCAAATTGGACTAGAATAAGCCTAGGGAGGAAGAAAATGACCTAAATGTTAATCCAATGACACAAACACACCTATTGGATGCACAAGATTGGTTAAATACCCTAATTGGACAAGAAAAGGCTTAGGAAGGACGAAAATGACCTAAATGTTAATCCAATGACACAAATGAACTTATTGGATGCACAAGATTGGTTAAAACCCCTAATTAGACTAGAATAAGCCTAGGGAGGACGAATTTGACCTAAATGTTAATCCATTGGCACAAAAACACCTATTGGATGCACCAGATTGGTTAGAAACCCTAACTGGACAAGAGCAAGCCTAGGGAGGACGAATATGACCTAAATGTTAATCCAATGAGACAAATGAACTAATTGGATGCACAAGATTGGTTAAAAACCCTAATTGGACAAGAATAAGCCTGTGAAGGATAAAAATGACCTAAATGTTAATCCAACTACACAAAAATGACCTAATTGGACAAGAATAAGCCTAGGGAGGACGAAAATGACCTAAATGTTAATTCAATGACACAAATGAACTTATTGGATGCACAAGATTAGTTAAAAACCCTAATTAGAAGAGAATAACCCTATGGAGGACGAAAATGACCTAAATTTTAATATAATGACACTAATGAACTTATTGGATGCACAAGATTGGTTAAAAACCCTTATAGGAAAAAAATAAGCCTAGGGAGGATGAAAATGACCTAAATGTTAATCCCATGACACAAACACACCTATTGGATCCACAAGATTGGTTAAAAACCCATATTGGACAAGAATAAGCCTAGGGAGGACGAAAATGACCTAAATGTTAATCCAATGACCCAAACACACTTATTGGATGCACAAGATTGGTTAAAAACCATAATTGGACTAGAATCAGCCTAGGAAGGACGAAAATGACCTAAGTGTTAATCCAACGACACAAAGGAACTTATTGGATGCCCAAGATAAGATAAAAACCATAATTGGACAAGAATAAGCCTAGGGAGGACAAAAATGACTTAAACTTTGATCCAATGATACCAAATAAACTCACTGGATGCACAAGATTGATGAAAGACCCTAATTGGACCAGTATAATACTTGGGAGAGCGAAAATGACCTAAATATTAATCCAACGACACAAACACACCTATTGGATGCACTAGATTGGTTAAAAACCGTAATTGGACTAGAATAAGCCCGGGGAGGACAAAAATGACTTAAATGTTAATCCAATGATACCAAATAAACTTACTGGATGCAAAAGATTGGTAAAAGACCCTAATTGGACCAGTATAATACTTGGGAGGGCGAAAATGACCAAAATGTTAATCCAATGACACAAATGAACTTATTCGATGCACAAGATTGGCTAATAACCCAAATTGAACTAAAATTAGCCTAGGGAGGACGAAAATGACCTAAATGTTAATCCAATGACCCAAACACACCTATTGGATGCACAAGATTGGTTAAAAACCCTAATTGGACAAGAAGATGCCTAGGGAGGACGAAAATGACCTAAATGTTAATCCAACGACACAAAGGATCTTATTGGATGCCCAAGATTAGATAAAAACCATAATTGGACAAGAATAAGCCTATGGAGGACGAAAATGACTTAAATGCAATGATACCAAATAAACTTACTGGATGCACAAGATTGGTAAAAGACCCTAATTGGACCAGTATAATACTCGGGAGAGCGAAAATGACCTTAATATTAATCCAACGACACAAACACACCTATTGGATGCACTAGATTGGTTAAAAACCGTAATTGGACTTGAATAAGCCTGGGGAGGACGAAAATGACCAAAATGTTAATCCAATGACACAAATACACCTATTGGACGCACAAGATTGCTTAAAAACCCTAATTTAACTAGAATAAGCCTAAGGAAGAAGAAAATGACCCAAATGTTAATCTAATGACAAAAAGGAACTTATTGGATGCCCAAGATTAGATAAAAACCATAATTGGACAAGAACAAGCCTAGGGAGGATGAAAATGACTTAAATGTTAATCCAATGTAACCAAATAAACTTACTGCATGCACAAGATTGATAAAAGACCCTAATTGGACCAGCATAATACTCGAGAGGACGAAAATGACCTAAATATTAATCCAACGACACAAACACACCTGTTGGATGCACTAGATTGGTTAAAAACCGTAATTGGACTAGAATAAGCCTGGGGAGGACGAAAATGACCAAAATGTTAATCCAATGACACAAATACACCTATTGGATGCACAAGATTGCTTAAAAACCCTTATTGAACTAGAATAAGCCTAAGGAAGATGAAAATGACCCAAATGGTTATCTAATGACAAAAAGGAACTTATTGGATGCACAAGATTGTTTAAAACCCTTATTGGACAAGAATAAGCCTAGGGAGGACGAAAATTACCTAAATGTTCATCCAATGACACAAACACACCTATTGGATGCACAAGATTGTTTAAAACCCTTATTGGACAAGAATAAGCCTAGGGAGGACGAAAATTACCTAAATGTTCATCCAATGACATACACGAAGAAAACCCTAATTGGACTACAATATGCCTCGGGAGGGCAAAAATGACCTAAATTATCCAATGACACAAATACACCTATTGGATGCATAAGATTGGTTAAAAAGCCAAATTGGACTAGAATAAGCCTAGGGAGGAAGAAAATGACCTAAATGTTAATCCAATGACACAAACACACCTATGGGATGCACAAGATTGGTTAAAAACCCTAATTGGACAAGAAAAGGCTTAGGACGGACGAAAATGACCTAAATGTTAATCCAATGACACAAATGAACTTATTGGATGCACAAGATTGGTTAAAACCCCTAATTAGACTAGAATAAGCCTAGGGAGGACGAAATTGACCTAAATGTTAATCCGATGGCACAAACACACCTATTGGATGCACAAGATTGGTTAGAAACCCTAAATGGACAAGAACAAGCCTAGGGAGGACGAATATGACCTAAATGTTAATCCAATGACACAAATGAACTAATTGGATGCACAAGTATGGTTAAAAACCCTAATTTGACAAGAATAAGCCTATGGAGGATGAAAATGACCTAAATGTTAATCCAACTACACAAATGAACTTATTGGATGCACAAGATTTGTAAAAAAAAGCTTAATTGGACAAGAATAAGCCTAGGGAGGAATAAAATGACCTAAATGTTAATTCAATGACACAAATGAACTTATTGGATGCACAAGATTAGTTAAAACCCTAATTGCAAGAGAATAACCCTATGGAGGACGAAAATGACCTAAATGTTAATATAATGACACTAATGAACTTATTGGATGCACAAGATTGGTTAAAAACCCTTATAGGAAAAAAATAAGCCTAGGGAGGATGAAAATGACCTAAATGTTAATCCCATGACACAAACACACCTATTGGATCCACAAGATTGGTTAAAAACCCTTATTGGAAAAAAATAAGCATAGGGAGGAAGAAAATGACCTAAATGTTAATCCAATGACTAAAATGAACTTATTTGATGCACAAGATTGGCTAAAAACCCAAATTGAACTAAAATAAGCCTAAGGAGGACGGAAATGACCTTAATGTTAATCCAATGACCCAAACACACTTATTGGATGCACAAGATTGGTTAAAAACCCTAATTGGACTAGAATAAGCCTAGGGAGGACGAAAATGACCTAAATGTTAATCCAACGACACGAAGGAACTTATTGGATGCCCAAGATAAGATAAAAACCATAATTGGACAAGAAAAAGCCCAGGGAGGACAAAAATGACTTAAATGTTTATCCAATGATACCAAATAAACTTAGTGGATGCACAAGATTGGTAAAAGACCCTAATTGGATCAGTATAATACTCGGGAGGACGAAAATGACCTAATTATTAATCCAACGACACAAACACACCTATTGGATGCACTAGATTGGTTAAAAACCGTAATCGGACTAGAATAAGCCTGGCGAGGACGAAAATGTTAATCCAATGACACTAATACACCTATTGGATGCACAAGATTGCTTAAAAACCCTAATTGAACTAGAATAAGCCTAAGGAAGAAGAAGATGACCCAAATGTTAATCTAATGACAAAAAGGAACTTTTTGGATGCACAAGATTGTTTAAAAACCCTAATTGGACAAGAATAAGCCTAGGGACGACGAAAATTACCTAAATGTTCATCCAATGACATAAACGAACTTATTGGATGCACATGATTAGTTAAAAACCCTAATTGGACTACAATATGCCTCGGGAGGGCAAAAATGACCTAAATGCTTATCCAATGACACAAATACACCAATTTGATGCACAAGATTTGTTAAAAAGCCAAATTGGACTAGAATAATCCTAGGGAGGAAGAAAATGACCTAAATGTTAATCCAATGACACAAACACACCTATTGGATGCACAAGATTGGTTAAAAACCCTAATTAGACTAGAATAAGCCTAGGGAGGACGAAATTGACCTAAATGTTAATCCGATGGCACAAACACACCTATTGGATTCACAAGATTGGTTAGAAACCCTAACTGGACAAGAACAAGCCTAGGGAGGACGAATATGAACTAAATGTTAATCCAATGACACAAATAAACTAATTGGATGCACAAGATTGGTTAAAAACCCTAATTGGACAAGAATAAGCCTATGGAGGATGAAAATGAGCTAAATGTTAATCCAATTACACAAATGAACTTATTGGATACTCAAGATTGGTTAAAAACCCTAATTGGAAGAGAATAACCCTATGGAGGACGAAAATGACCTAAATGTTAATCCAAGATTGGTTAAAAATCCTAATTGGAAAATAATAAGCCTAGGGAGGATGAAAATGATCTAAATGTTAATCGAATGACACAAACACACCTATTGGATGCACAAGATTGGTTAAAAAACCTAATTGGGCAAGAAAAGACCTAGGAAGGACAAAAATGACCTAAATGTAAATCTAATGACACAAATGAACTTATTGGATGCACAAGATTGGTTAAAAACCCTAATTAGACTAGCCCTAATTGGACCAGTATAATACACGGGAGAACGAAAATGACCTAAATATTAATCCAATGACACAAACACACCTATTGGATGCACTAGATTGGTTAAAAACCGTAATTGGACTAGAATAAGCTTGCGGAGGACGAAAATGACCAAAATATTAATCCAACGACACAAACCCACCTATTGGATGAACATGGTTGCTTAAAACCCCTAATTGGACAAGAATAAGTCTAGGGAGGACTAATATGACGTAAATGTTAATCCAATGACACAAATGAACTTATTGGATGCACAAGATTTGTAAAAAAACCCTGATTGGACAAGAATAAGCCTAGGGAGGACGAAAATGATCTAAATGTTAATCAATTCACACAAATGAACTTATTGGATGCACAAGATTAGTTAAAAACACAAATTGGACTATAGTAATCCTAGGGAGGACGGAAATGACCTAAATGTTTATCCAATTACACAAACAGACTTATTGGATGCACAATATTGGTTAAAAACCCAAATTGGACTAAACTAAGCCTAAGGACGACGAAAATGACCTAAATGTTAATCCAATGACACAAACACACCTATTGGATGCA
>NC_021163.2:39425677-39442751 GCF_000331145.2 Cicer arietinum | reverse complement strand
CACCTATTGGATGCACAAGATTGGTTAAAAACCCTAATTGGACAAGAATAAGCCTAGGGAGGACGAAAATGACCTAAATGTTAATCCAATGACACAAACACACCTATTGGATGCACAAGATTTGTTAAAAACCCCTTATTGGAAGAGAATAAGCTTAGGGAGGACTAAAATGGCCTAAATGTTAATCCAATGAGACAAATGAACTTATTGGATTCTCAAGTTTGGTTAAAAACCCTAATTGTAAAACAATAAGCCTATGGAGGACGAAAATGACCTAAATGTTAATCCAATGATACAAACACACCTATTGAA
Organism: Cicer arietinum; assembly: GCF_000331145.2. NCBI lineage: Eukaryota > Viridiplantae > Streptophyta > Magnoliopsida > Fabales > Fabaceae > Cicer > Cicer arietinum. The sequence goes on along the minus strand of NC_021163.2, from coordinate 39,442,439 downwards.
TGCACAAGATTGGTTAAAAACCCTAATTGGACAAGAATAAGCCTAGGGAGGACGAAAATGACCTAATTGTTAATCCAATGACATAAACACACCTATTGGATGCACAAGATTGGTTAAAAACTCTAATTGGACAAGAATAAGCTTAGGGAGGCTGAAAATGATCTAAATGTTTATCCGATGACACAAACACACCTATTGGATGCACAAGATTGGTTAAAAACCCTAATTGGACTAGAATAAGTCTAGGAAGGACGAAAATGACCTAAGTGTTAATCCAGTGACACAAATGAACTTATTGGATGCACAAGATTTGTAAAAAACTTAATTGGACAAGAATAAGCCTAGGGAGGACGAAAATGGCCTTAATGTAATCCAATGACACAAACGAACTTATTAGACGCACAAGATTAGTTAAAAATCCTAATTGGACTACAATATGCCTCGGGAGGACGAAAATGACCTAAATGTTAATCCAATGACACAAACGAACTTATTAGATGCACAAGATGAGTTAAAAATCCTAATTGGACTACAATATGCCTCGGGAGGACGAAAATGACCTAAATGTTAATCCAATGACACAAACGAACTTATTAGACGCACAAGATTAGTTAAAAATCCTAATTGGACTACAATATGCCTCGGGAGGACGAAAATGACCTAAATGCTTATCCAATGACACAAATATACCTATTGGATGCACAAGATTGGTTAAAAACCCTAATTGGACTAGATTAAGGCTAGGGAGGACAAAAATGATCTAAATGTTAATCCAATGACAAAAACACACCTATTGGATGCACAAGATTAGTTAAAAACCCTAATGGGACAAGGATAGGGCTAGTGAGGACGAAAATGACCTAAATGTTAATCCAATGACACAAATGAACTAATTGGATGGACAAGTTTAGTTAAAAACCTTAATTGGACAAGAATAAGCCTAGGGAGGACGAAAATGACCTAAATGTTAATCCAATGACACAAACGAACTTATTAGACGCACAAGATTAGTTAAAAATCCTAATTGGACTACAATATGCCTCGGGAGGACGAAAATGACCTAAATGTTAATCCAATGACACAAATGAACTAATTGGATGGACAAGTTTAGTTAAAAACCTTAATTGGACAAGAAAAAGCCTAGAGAGGACGACAATGACCTAAATGTTAATCGAATGACAAAAACACTCCTATGGGATGCACAAGATTGCTAAAAAACCCTAGTTGGACAAGACTAAGCCTAGGGAGGACGAAAATGAATTAAATGTTAATCCAATGACACAAATGAACTAATTGGATTCACAAAATTGGTTAAAAACACTAATTGGACTAGAATAAGCCTAGGGAGGTTAAAAATGACCTAAATGTTAATCCAATGACACAAACACACCTATTGGATGCACAAGATTGGTTAAAAACCCTAATAGGGAAAAAATAAGCCTAGGGTGGATGAAAATGACGTAAATGTTAATCCAATGACACAAACACACCTATTGAGTGTACAAGATTGGTTAAAAACCTTAATTGGACTAGAATAAGCCTAGGGAGGACGAAAATGACCTAAATGTTAATCCAATGACACAAACACACCTATTGAGTGTACAAGATTGGTTAAAAACCTTAATTGGACTAGAATAAGCCTAGGGAGGACGAAAATGACCTAAATGTTAATCCAATGACACAAACACACCTATTGAGTGTACAAGATTGGTTAAAAACCTTAATTGGACTAGAATAAGCCTAGGGAGGACGAAAATGACCTAAATGTTAATCCAATGACACAAACACACCTATTGGATGCACAAGATTTGTTAAAAACACCTTATTGGAAAATAATAAGCTTAGGGAGGACTTAAATGGCCTAAATGTTAATCCAATGAGACAAATGAACTTATTGGATTCACAAGATTGGTTAGAAACCCAAATTGGAAAACAATAAGCCTAGGGAGGACGAAAATGACCTAAATGTTAATCCAATGATACAAACACACCTATTGAATGCACAAGATTGGTTAAAAACCCTAATTGGACTAGAATAAGCCTAGGGAGGACAAAAATGACCTAAATGTGTATCCGATGACACAAACACACCTATTGGATGGACAAGATTGGTTAAAAACCCTAATTGGACTAGAATAAGCCTAGGGAGGACAAAAATGACCTAAATGTGTATCCGATGACACAAACACACCTATTGGATGGACAAGATTGGTTAAAAACCCTAATTGGACTAGAATAAGCCTAGGGAGGACAAAAATGACCTAAATGTGTATCCGATGACACAAACACACCTATTGGATGCACAAGATTGGTTAAAAACCCTAATTGGACTAGAATAAGTCTAGGAAGGACGAAAACGACCTAAATGTTAATCCAGTGACACAAATGAACTTATAGGATGCACAAGATTTGTAAAAAAATTAATCGGACAAGAATAAGCCTAGGGAGGACGAAAATGACCTAAATAAAATCCAATGACACAAACAAACTTATTAGACGCACAAGATTAGTTAAAAATCCTAATTGGACTACAATATGCCTCGAGAGGACGAAAAGGACCTAAATGCTTTTCCAATGACACAAATATACCTATTGGATGGACAAGATTGGTTAAAAGCCCTAATTGGACTAGAATAAGCCTAGGGAGGACAAAAATGACCTAAATGTTAATCCAATGACACAAACACACCTATTGGATGTACACTATTGCTTAAAACCCCAAATTGGACTAAAATAAGCCTAGGGAGGACAAAAATGACCTAAATGTTTATCCGATGACACAAACAGACTTATTGGATGCACAAGATTGGTTAAAAATCCTAACTGGACAAGAATAAGCCTAGGGAAGACGAAAATGACCTAAGTGTTAATCCAATGACAAAAACACACCTATTGGATGCACAAGATTGGTTAAAAATCCTAACTGGACAAGAATAAGCCTAGGGAGGACGAAAATGACCTAAATGTTCATCCAATGACACAAATGAACTAATTGGATGGACAAGTTTAGTTAAAAACCTTAATTGGACAAGAATAAGCTTAGAGAGGACAACAATGACCTAAATGTTAATCGAATGACGCAAACACACCTATGGGATGCACAAGATTGCTTAAAAACCCTAGTTGGACAAGAATTATCCTAGGGAGGACGAAAATGACCTAAATGTTAATCCAATGACACAAATGAATTAATTGGATTCACAAGATTGGTTAAAAAACACTAATTGGACTAGAATAAGCCTAGGGAGGTTGAAAATAACCTGAATGTTAATCCAATGACACAAACACACCTATTGGACGCACAAGATTGGTTAAAAACCCTAAAAGGAAAAAAATAAGCCTAGGGAGGACGAAAATGACCTAAATGTTAATCCAATGATACAAACACACCTATTGAGTGTACAAGATTGGTTAAAAACCTTAATTGGACTAGAATAAGCAGAGGGAGGACGAAAATGACCTAAATGTTAATCCAATGATACAAACACACCTATTGAGTGTACAAGATTGGTTAAAAACCTTAATTGGACTAGAATAAGCAGAGGGAGGACGAAAATGACCTAAATGTTAATCCAATGATACAAACACACCTATTGAGTGTACAAGATTGGTTAAAAACCTTAATTGGACTAGAATAAGCAGAGGGAGGACGAAAATGACCTAAATGTTAATCCAATGATACAAACACACCTATTGAGTGTACAAGATTGGTTAAAAACCTTAATTGGACTAGAATAAGCAGAGGGAGGACGAAAATGACCTAAATGTTAATCCAATGATACAAACACACCTATTGAGTGTACAAGATTGGTTAAAAACCTTAATTGGACTAGAATAAGCAGAGGGAGGACGAAAATGACCTAAATGTTAATCCAATGATACAAACACACCTATTGAGTGTACAAGATTGGTTAAAAACCTTAATTGGACTAGAATAAGCAGAGGGAGGACGAAAATGACCTAAATGTTAATCCAATGATACAAACACACCTATTGAGTGTACAAGATTGGTTAAAAACCTTAATTGGACTAGAATAAGCAGAGGGAGGACGAAAATGACCTAAATGTTAATCCAATGATACAAACACACCTATTGAGTGTACAAGATTGGTTAAAAACCTTAATTGGACTAGAATAAACCTAGGGAGGTTGAAAATAACCTGAATGTTAATCCAATGACACAAATGAACTTATTGGATTCACAAGATTGGTTAACAACCCTAATTGGAAAACAATAAGCCTAGGGAGGAAGAAAATGACCTAAATGTTAATCCAATGATACAAACACACCTATTGAATGCACAAGATTGCTTAAAAACCCTAGTTGGACAAGAATAAGATTAGGGATGACGAAAATGACCTAAATGTTAATCCAATGACACAAATGAACTAATAGGATTCACAAGATTGGTTAAAAACACAAATTGGACTAGAATAAACCTAGGGAGGTTGAAAATGACCTAAATGTTAATCGAATGACACAAACACACCTATTGGATGGACAAGATTGGTTAAAAACCTTAATTGGACTAGAATAAGCCTAGGGAGGACGAAAATGACCTAAATGTTAATCCAATGACATAAACACACCTATTGGATGCACAAGTTTGGTTAAAAACCCTAATTGGACTAGAATAAGCAGAGGGAGGACGAAAATGACGTAAATGTAAATCCAATGACACAAACACACCTATTGGATGCACAAGATTGGTTAAAAACCCTAATTGGACAAGAATAAGCTTAGGGAGGACGAAAATAATCTAAATGTTAATCCGATGACACAAACACACCTATTGGATGCACATGATTAGTTAAAAACCCTAACTGGACAAGAATAAGCCTAGGGAGGACGAAAATGACCTAAATGGTAATCCAATGATACAAACACACCTATTGAATAAGCCTAGGGAGGACGAAAACGACTTAAATGTTAATCCAATGACAAAAACACACTGGATGCACAAGATTAGTTAAAAACCCTAAAAGGAAAAAAATAAGCCTAGGGAGGATGAGATTGACGTAAATGTTAATCCAATGACAAAAACACACTGGATGCACAAGATTAGTTAAAAACCCTAAAAGGAAAAAAATAAGCCTAGGGAGGATGAGATTGACGTAAATGTTAATCCAATGACAAAAACACACTGGATGCACAAGATTAGTTAAAAACCCTAAAAGGAAAAAAATAAGCCTAGGGAGGATGAGATTGACGTAAATGTTAATCCAATGACAAAAACACACTGGATGCACAAGATTAGTTAAAAACCCTAAAAGGAAAAAAATAAGCCTAGGGAGGATGAGATTGACGTAAATGTTAATCCAATGACAAAAACACACTGGATGCACAAGATTAGTTAAAAACCCTAAAAGGAAAAAAATAAGCCTAGGGAGGATGAGATTGACGTAAATGTTAATCCAATGACAAAAACACACTGGATGCACAAGATTAGTTAAAAACCCTAAAAGGAAAAAAATAAGCCTAGGGAGGATGAGATTGACGTAAATGTTAATCCAATGACAAAAACACACTGGATGCACAAGATTAGTTAAAAACCCTAAAAGGAAAAAAATAAGCCTAGGGAGGATGAGATTGACGTAAATGTTAATCCAATGACAAAAACACACTGGATGCACAAGATTAGTTAAAAACCCTAAAAGGAAAAAAATAAGCCTAGGGAGGATGAGATTGACGTAAATGTTAATCCAATGACAAAAACACACTGGATGCACAAGATTAGTTAAAAACCCTAAAAGGAAAAAAATAAGCCTAGGGAGGATGAGATTGACGTAAATGTTAATCCAATGACAAAAACACACTGGATGCACAAGATTAGTTAAAAACCCTAAAAGGAAAAAAATAAGCCTAGGGAGGATGAGATTGACGTAAATGTTAATCCAATGACAAAAACACACTGGATGCACAAGATTAGTTAAAAACCCTAAAAGGAAAAAAATAAGCCTAGGGAGGATGAGATTGACGTAAATGTTAATCCAATGACAAAAACACACTGGATGCACAAGATTAGTTAAAAACCCTAAAAGGAAAAAAATAAGCCTAGGGAGGATGAGATTGACGTAAATGTTAATCCAATGACAAAAACACACTGGATGCACAAGATTAGTTAAAAACCCTAAAAGGAAAAAAATAAGCCTAGGGAGGATGAGATTGACGTAAATGTTAATCCAATGACAAAAACACACTGGATGCACAAGATTAGTTAAAAACCCTAAAAGGAAAAAAATAAGCCTAGGGAGGATGAGATTGACGTAAATGTTAATCCAATGACAAAAACACACTGGATGCACAAGATTAGTTAAAAACCCTAAAAGGAAAAAAATAAGCCTAGGGAGGATGAGATTGACGTAAATGTTAATCCAATGACAAAAACACACTGGATGCACAAGATTAGTTAAAAACCCTAAAAGGAAAAAAATAAGCCTAGGGAGGATGAGATTGACGTAAATGTTAATCCAATGACAAAAACACACTGGATGCACAAGATTAGTTAAAAACCCTAAAAGGAAAAAAATAAGCCTAGGGAGGATGAGATTGACGTAAATGTTAATCCAATGACAAAAACACACTGGATGCACAAGATTAGTTAAAAACCCTAAAAGGAAAAAAATAAGCCTAGGGAGGATGAGATTGACGTAAATGTTAATCCAATGACAAAAACACACTGGATGCACAAGATTAGTTAAAAACCCTAAAAGGAAAAAAATAAGCCTAGGGAGGATGAGATTGACGTAAATGTTAATCCAATGACAAAAACACACTGGATGCACAAGATTAGTTAAAAACCCTAAAAGGAAAAAAATAAGCCTAGGGAGGATGAGATTGACGTAAATGTTAATCCAATGACAAAAACACACTGGATGCACAAGATTAGTTAAAAACCCTAAAAGGAAAAAAATAAGCCTAGGGAGGATGAGATTGACGTAAATGTTAATCCAATGACAAAAACACACTGGATGCACAAGATTAGTTAAAAACCCTAAAAGGAAAAAAATAAGCCTAGGGAGGATGAGATTGACGTAAATGTTAATCCAATGACAAAAACACACTGGATGCACAAGATTAGTTAAAAACCCTAAAAGGAAAAAAATAAGCCTAGGGAGGATGAGATTGACGTAAATGTTAATCCAATGACAAAAACACACTGGATGCACAAGATTAGTTAAAAACCCTAAAAGGAAAAAAATAAGCCTAGGGAGGATGAGATTGACGTAAATGTTAATCCAATGACAAAAACACACTGGATGCACAAGATTAGTTAAAAACCCTAAAAGGAAAAAAATAAGCCTAGGGAGGATGAGATTGACGTAAATGTTAATCCAATGACAAAAACACACTGGATGCACAAGATTAGTTAAAAACCCTAAAAGGAAAAAAATAAGCCTAGGGAGGATGAGATTGACGTAAATGTTAATCCAATGACAAAAACACACTGGATGCACAAGATTAGTTAAAAACCCTAAAAGGAAAAAAATAAGCCTAGGGAGGATGAGATTGACGTAAATGTTAATCCAATGACAAAAACACACTGGATGCACAAGATTAGTTAAAAACCCTAAAAGGAAAAAAATAAGCCTAGGGAGGATGAGATTGACGTAAATGTTAATCCAATGACAAAAACACACTGGATGCACAAGATTAGTTAAAAACCCTAAAAGGAAAAAAATAAGCCTAGGGAGGATGAGATTGACGTAAATGTTAATCCAATGACATAAACACACCTATTGGATGCACAAGATTAGTTAAAAAACCTAATGGGACCATAATAGGCATAGGGAGGACGAAAATGACCTAAATGTTAATCTAATGACACAAATTAACTAATTGGATGCACAAGATTAGTTAAAAACTTTAATTGGACAAGAATAAGCCTAGAGCAGACGACAATGACTAAATGTTAATCGAATGACACAAACACACCTATGGGATGCACAAGATTGCTTAAAAACCCTAGTTGAACAAGAATAAGCCTAGCGAGGACGAAAATGACCTAAATGTTAATCCAATGACACAAATGAACTAATTGGATTCACAAGATTGGTTAAAAACACTAATTGGACTAGAATAAACCTAGGGAGGTTGAAAATGACCTAAATGTTAATCGAATAACACAAAGACACCTATTGAATGCACAAGATTGGATAAAAACCCTAATAGGAAAAGAATAAGCCTAAGGAGGATGAAAATGACCTAAATGTTAATCCAATGACACAAACACACCTATTGAGTGTAAAAGATTGGTTAAAAACCATAATTGGACTAGAATAAGCCTAGGGAGGACGAAAACGACTTAAATGTTAATCCAATGACACAAATGAACTTATTGGATGCACAAGTTTTGTTAAAAACCCTAATTGGACTACAATAACCCTAGGGATGACGAAAATGACAAAAAATGTTTAAAACCATAATTGGACCAAAATAAAATCCAATGACACAAACGAACTTATTAGACGCACAAAATTAGTTAAAAATCCTAATTGGACTACAATATGCCTCGGGAGGACGAAAATGACCTAAATGCTTATCCAATGACACAAATATACCTATTGGATGCACAAGATTGGTTAAAAACCTTAATTGGACTAGAATAAGCCTAGGGAGGACAAAAATGACCTAAATGTTAATCCAATGACACAAACACACCTATTGGATGCACAAGATTGGTTAAAAACCCTAATTGGACAAGATTAGGCCTACGGAGGACGAAAATGACGTAGATGTTAATCCAATGGCACAAACACACCTATTGGATGCACAAGATTGGTTAAAACCCTAATTGGAAGAGAATAATCCTATGGAGGCCGAAAATGGCCTAAATGTTAATCCAATTACATAAATGAACTTATTGGATATAGCGAAAAGTACCTAAATGTTAATCCAATGACACAAACACACCTATTGGATGCACAAGATTAGTTAAAAACCCTAATTGGACTAAAATAAACCAAGGGAGGACGAAAAAGACCTAAATGTTAATCGAATGACACAAATGAACTTATTCGATTCACAAGATTGGCTAAAAACACTAATTGGACTAAAATAAGCCTAGGGATAGCGAAAAGTACCTAAATGTTAATCCAATGACACAAACACACCTATTGGATGCACAAGATTAGTTAAAAACCCTAATTGGACTAAAATAAACCAAGGGAGGACGAAAAAGACCTAAATGTTAATCCAATGACACAAAGGAACTCATTGGATGCACAAGATTTGTAAAAAAAAACCCTAATTGGACAAGAATAAGCCTAGGGAGCACGAAAATGATCTAAATGTTAATCCAATGACACAAATGTACTTATTGGATGCACAAGATTAGTTAAAAACCCTAATTGGACTACAATAACCCTAGGGAGGACGAAAATGACCTAAAGGTTTATTCAATGACACAAACCCACTTATTGGATGCACAATATTGGTTAAAAACCCTAATTGGACTAAAATAAGACTAGGGAGGACAAAAATGACCTAAATGTTAATCTAATGACACAAACACACCTATTGGATGCACAAGATTGGTTAAAAACCCTAATTGGACACGAATAAGCCTATGGAGGATGAAAATTACCTAAATGTAAATCCAATGACACAAATGAACTAATTGGATTCACAAGATTTGTTAACAACCCTAATTGGACTAGAATGAGCCTCGGGAGAATAAGCCTAGGGAGGTTATAAATGACCTAAATGTTAATCCAATGAGACAAATTTACTTATTAGATGCACAAGATTAGTTAAAAACACTAATTGGACTAGATTGGTTAAAAATCCTAATAGGAAAAGAATAAGCCTATGTAGGATGAAAATGACATAAATGTTAATCTAATGACACAAAGACACTTATTGGATGCACAAGATTGGTTAAAAACCCTAATTGGCCTAAAATAAGCCTAGGGAGGACGAAAAAGACCTAAATGATAATCGAATGACACAAAGGAACTTATTGGATGCCTAAGATTAGATAAAAACCCTAATTTGGCAAGAATAAGCCTAGGGAGGACGAAAATGACCAAAATGTTAATCCAATGATACCAAATAAACTTATTCGATGCACAAGAATGGTTAAAGATCCTAATTGGACTAAAATAAGCCTAGGGAGGATGAAAATGACCTAAATATTAATCCAACGGCACAAACACACCTATTGGATGCACAAGATTGGTTAAAAACCTTTTATTGAAAGAGAATAAGCCTAGGGAGGACAAAAATGGCCTAAATGTTAATCCAATGACACAAATGAACTTATTGGATGTACTTGATTGGTTAAAAATCTTAATTGGAAAACAATAAGCCTAGGGAAGATGGAAATGACCTAAATGTAAATCCAATGATACACACACACCTATTGGATGCACAAGATTGGTTAAAAACGACCAAAATGTTAATCCAATGACCCAAATGACCTAAATGTTAATCCAATGACACAAATGTACTTAATGAATGTACAAGATTAGTTAAAAAACCCAATTGGACTACAATAAACCTAGGGAGGACGAAAACGACCTAAATGTTTATCCAATGACACAAACACACTTATTGGATTCACAATATTGGTTAAAAACCCTAATTAGACTAGAATAAGCCTAGGGAGGACAAAAATGACTTAAATGTTAAATCCGATCACACAAATGAACTTAATGGATGCACAAGATTGGTTCAAAACCCTAATTAGACTAGAATACGCCTAGGGAGGACGCAAATGACCTAAATGTTAATCCGATGACACAAACACACCTGTTAGATGCACAAGATTGGCTAAAAACCCTAACTGGACAAGAATAAGCCTTGGGAGGACGGAAGTAACCTAAATGTTAATCCAATGACACAAATCAACGTAATGGATGCACAAGATTGTTAAAAACCCTAATTAGACTGGAATAAGCCTAGGGAGGACGAAAATAACCTAAATGATAATCCGATGACACAAACACATCTATTGGATTCACAAGATTGGATAAAAAACCTAACTGGACAACAATAAGCCTAGGGAGGACAAAAATGACCTAAAAGGTAATCCAATGACACAAATGAACTTATTCGATGCACAAGATTTGCTAAAAACCCAAATTGGACTAAAATAAGCCTAGGGAGGACGAAAAAGACCTAAATGTTAATCCAATGACACAAACACACCTATTGGGTACACAAGATTGGTTAAAAATCGTAACTGGACAAGAATAAGCCTATGGAGGATGAAAATGACCAAAATGTTAATTCAATGACACAAATAAACTTATTGGATGCACAAGATTTGTAAAAAAGCCCTAATTCTACAAGAATAAGCATATGAAGGACGCAAATGAGCTAAATGTTAATCCAATGACACAAATGTACTGATTGGATACACAAGATTAGTTAAAAACCCGAATTGGACAAGAAAAGGCCTAGGGTAGACGAAAATAACACAAATGTTAATCCAATGACACAAACACACCTATTGAATTCACAAGATTGGTTAAAAACCCTCTTAGCAAGAGAATAACCCAATGGAGGACGAAAATGACCTATATGTTAATCCAATGACACTAATGAACTTAATGGATGCACAAGATTGGTTAAAAACCGTAATAGGAAAAGAATAAGCCTAGCGAGGATGAAAACGACCTAAATGTTAATCCACTGACACAAATGAACTTATTGGAGGCACAAGATTGGTTAAAAACCCTAATTAGACTAGAATAAGCCTAGGGAGGACGAAAATGACCTAAATGTTAATCCAATGATACAAATGAACATATTGGATGCACAAGATTGGTTAAAAACCCTAACTGGACAAGAATAAGCCTAGGGAGGACGAAAATGACCTAAATGTTAATCCTATGACACAAATGAACTAATTGGATTCACAAGATTAGTTAAAAATCCTAATTGGACAAGAATAAGCCTGGGGAGGACGAAAATGACCTAAATGTTAATCCAATGACACAAATACACCTATTGGATGCACAAGATTGGTTAAAAACCCTAACTGGACAAGAATAAGCCTAGGGAGGACGAAAATGACCTAAATGTTAATCCTATGACACAAATGAACTAATTGGATTCACAAGATTAGTTAAAAATCCTAATTGGACAAGAATAAGCCTGGGGAGGACGAAAATGACCTAAATGTTAATCCAATGACACAAATACACCTATTGGATGCACAAGATTGGTTAAAAACCCCTTATTGGAAGAGAATAAGCATAGGGAGGACAAAAATGGCCTAAATGTTAATCCAATAAAACAAATGAACTTATTGGATGGACAAGATTGGTTAAAAACCGTAATTGGAAAAGAATAAACCTAGGGATTATGAAAATGACCTAAATGTTAATCCAATGATACAAACACACCTATTGGATGCACAAGATTGGTTAAAAACCCTAATTGGACAAGAATAAGCCTGGGGAGGACGAAAATGACCTAAATGTTAATCCAATGACACAAATGAACTTATTCGATGCACATGTTTGGCTAAAAACCCAAATTGGACTAAAATAAGCCTAGGGAGGACGAAAATGACCTAAATTTTAATCCAATGACACAAAGACACCTATTGAATACACAAGATTGGTTAAAAACCCTAATTGGACAAGAATAAGCATAGGGAGGACGAAAATGACCTAAATGTTAATCCAATGACACAAATGTACTTATTGGATGCACAAGATTAGTTAAAAACCCTAATTGGACAAGAATAGGCCCAGGGAAGACGAAAATAACCTAAATGTTAATCCAATGACACAAATACAACTATTGGATGCACAACATTGGTTCAAAACCCAAATTGGAAGAGAATAACCCAATGGAGGACGAAAATGACCTAAATGTTAATCCAATGACACAAATGAACTTAATGGATGCACAAGATTTGTTAAAAACCCTAATTGGACTAGAATATGCCTAGGGAGGATAAAAACGACCTAAATGTTAGTCCAATGACACAAATGAACTTAATGGATGCACAAGATTGGTTAAAACCCCTAATTAGACTAGAATAAGCCTAGGGAGGACGAAAATGACCTAAATGTTAATCCGATGACACAGACACACGTGTTGGATGCACAAGATTGGTTAAAACCCTAACTGGACAAGAAAAGTCCTAGGAAAGACGAAAATGACCTAAATGTTAATCCAATGACACAAATGAACTTTTTCGATGCACAAGATTGGCTAAAAACCCAAATTGGACTAAAATAAGCCTACAGAGGACGAAAATGACCTAAATGTTAATCCAATGACACAAACACTCCTATTGGATGCGCAAGATTGGTCAAAAACCCTAACTGGACTAGAATAAGCCTAGGGATGACGAAAATGACCTAAATGTTAATCTGATGACACAAACACACGTGTTGGATTCACAAGATTGGATAAAGACCCCTTATTGGAAGAGAATATGCCTAGGGAGGACAAAAATGACCTAAATGTTAATCCAATAAAACAAATGAACTTATTGGATGGACAAGATTGGTTAAAAACCGTAATTGGAAAAGAATAAGCCTAGGGATTATGAAAATGACCTAAATGTTAATCCAATGATACAAACATGCCTATTGGATGCACAAGATTGGTTAAAAACCCTAATAGGACTAGAATAAGCCTAGGGACGACTAAAATGACCTAAATGTTAATCCAATGACACAAATGAACTTATTCGATGCACTTGATTGGCTAAAAACCCAAATTGGACTAAAATAAGCCTAGGGAGGACGAAAATGACCTAAATGTTAATCCAATGACACAAAGACACCTATTGGATACACAAAATTGGTTAAAAACCCTAACTGGACAAGAATAAGCCTTTCGAGGATGAAAATGACCAAAATGTTAATCCAATGACACAAATAAACTTATTGGATGCACAACATTTGTAAAAAAACCCTAAATGGACAAGAATAAGCATAGGGAGGACGAAAATGACCTAAATGTTAATCCAATGACACAAATGTACTTATTGGATGCACAAGATTAGTTAAAAACCCTAATTGGACAAGAATAGGCCTAGGGAAGACGAAAATAACCTAAATGTTAATCCAATGACACAAATGTACTTATTGGATGCACAAGATTAGTTAAAAACCCTAATTGGACAAGAATAGGCCTAGGGAAGACGAAAATAACCTAAATGTTAATCCAATGACACAAATGTACTTATTGGATGCACAAGATTGGTTAAAAATCCTAATTAGACTAGAATAAGCCTACGGATGACAAAAATGACCTAAATGTTAATCCGATGACACAGACACACCTATTTGATGCACAAGATTGGTTAAAAATCCTAATTAGACTAGAATAAGCCTAGGGAGGACGAAAAAGACCTAAATGTTAATCCGATGACACAAACAGACGTGTTGGATGCACAAGATTGGTTAAAACCCTAATTAGACTAGAATAAGCCTAGGGTGGACGAAAATGACCTAAATGTTAATCCAATGACACAAACACAACTATGGGATGCACAAGATTGCTTAAAAACCCTAGTTGGACAAGAATATGCCTAGGGAGGACGAAAATGACCTAAATGTTAATCCAATGACACAAATGAACTTATTGGATGCACAAGATTGCTTAAAAACCCTAGTTGGACAAGAATATGCCTAGGGAGGACGAAAATGACCTAAATGTTAATCCAATGATACAAATGAACTAATTGGATTCACAAGATTAGTTAAAAAACCTAATTCGACAAGAATAAGCCTTGGGAGGACGAAAATGACCTAAATGTTAATCCATTGACACAAACACACCTATTGGATGCACAAGATTGATTAAAAACCACTTATTGGAAGAGAATAAGACTAGGGAGGACAAAAATGACCTAAATGTTAATCCAACGAAACAAATGAACTTATTGATTGGACAAGATTGGTTAAAAACTGTAATTGGAAAAGAATAAGCCTAGGGAGGATGAAAATTACCTAAATGTTAGTCCAATGGTACAAAAACACCTATTGGATGCACAAGATTGGTTAAAAACCCTAATTGGACTAGAATACGCCTAGGGAGGACGGAAATGAACTAAATGTTAATCCAATGACACTAACCCACCTATTGGATGCACAAGATTGGTTAAAACCCCTAATTAGACTAGAATAAGCCTAGGGAGGACGAAAATGACCTAAATGTTAATCCGATGACACAAACACACGTGTTGGATGCACAAGATTGGTTAAAACCCTAACTGGACAAGAAAAGTCCTAGGAAGGACGAAAATGACCTAAATGTTAATCCAATGACACAAATGAACTTATTCGATGCACAAGATTGGCTAAAAACCCGAATTGGACTAAAATAAGCCTATGGAGGACGAAAATGACCTAAATGATAATCCAATGACACAAAAACACCTATTGGTTGCAAAGATTGGTTAAAAACCCTAATTCGACTAGAATAAGCCTAAGGATGACGAAAATGACCTACATGTTAATCCAAAGACACAATGGAACTTATTGGATGCCCAAGATTAGATAAAAACCCTAATTGGACAAGAATAAGCATAGGGAGGACGAAAATGACCTAAATGTTAATCCAATGATACCAAATAAACTTATTGGATGCACAAGAATAGTTAAAGACCCTAATTGGACCAGTATAATACAGTGGAGGACGAAAATGACCTAAATGTTAATCCAATGATACCAAATAAACTTATTGGATGCACAAGAATAGTTAAAGACCCTAATTGGACCAGTATAATACAGTGGAGGACGAAAATGACCTAAATATTAGTCCAACGACACAAACACACCTATGGGATACACTAGATTGGTTAAAAACCGTAATTGGACTAGAATAAGCCCGGGGAGGACGAAAACGACCAAAATGTTAATCCAATGACCCAAATGAACTTATTGGATTCACAAGATTGGTTAAAAACCCTAATTAGACTAGAATAAGCCTACGGAGGACGAAAATGACCTAAATGTTAATCCGGTGACACAAACACACCTATTGGATACACAAGATTGGGTAAAAACCGAAACTGGACAAGAATAAGCCTAGGGAGGACGAAAATGACCTAAATGTTAATCCAATGACACAAATGTACTTATTGAATGCATAAGATTAGTTAAAAACCCCAATTGGACTACAATAACCCTAGGGAGGACGAAAACGACCTAAATGTTTATCCAATGACACAAACACACTTATTGGATTCACAATATTGGTTAAAAACCCTAATTGGACTAGAAAAAGCCTCGGGAGGACAAAAATGACTTAAATGTTAATCCGATCACACAAATTAACTTAATGGATGCACAAGATTGGTTCATAACCCTAATTAGACTAGAATACGCCTAGGGAGGACGCAAATGACCTAAATGTTAATCCGATGACACAAACACACCTGTTAGATCCACAAGAATGGCTAAAAACCCTAACTGGACAAGAATAAGCCTTGGGAGGACGGAAGTGACCTAAATGTTATTCCAATGACACAAATGAACTTAATGGATGCACAAGATTGGCTAAAAACCCTAATTAGACTGGAATAAGACTAGGGAGGACGAAAATAACCTAAATGTTAATCCGATGACACAAACACATCTATTGGATTCACAAGATTGGATAAAAACCCTAACTGGACAAGAATAAGCCTAGGGAGGACAAAAATGACCTAAAAGGTAATCCAATGATACAAATGAACTTATTCGATGCACAAGATTTGCTAAAAACCCAAATTGGACTAAAATAAGCCTAGGGAGGACGAAAAAGACCTAAATGTTAATCCAATGACACAAACACACCTATTGG
>NC_021163.2:39386941-39425211 GCF_000331145.2 Cicer arietinum | reverse complement strand
TGACACAAACACACCTATTGGATGCACAAGATTGGGTAAAAACCGTAACTGGACAAGAATAAGCCTAGGGAGGACGAAAATGACCTAAATGTTAATCCAATGACACAAATGTACTTATTGAATGCACAAGATTAGTTAAAAACCCCAATTGGACTACAATAACCCTAGGGAGGACGAAAACGACCTAAATGTTTATCTAATGACACAAACACACTTATTGGATTCACAATATTGGTTAAAAACCCTAATTGGACTAGAAAAAGCCTCAGGAGGACAAAAATGACTTAAATGTTAATCCGATCACACAAATTAACTTAATGGATGCACAAGATTGGCTAAAAACCCTAACTGGACAAGAATAAGCCTTGGGAGGACGGAAGTGACCTAAATGTTATTCCAATGACACAAATGAACTTAATGGATGCACAAGATTGGCTAAAAACCCTAACTGGACAAGAATAAGCCTTGGGAGGACGGAAGTGACCTAAATGTTATTCCAATGACACAAATGAACTTAATGGATGCACAAGATTGGCTAAAAACCCTAACTGGACAAGAATAAGCCTTGGGAGGACGGAAGTGACCTAAATGTTATTCCAATGACACAAATGAACTTAATGGATGCACAAGATTGGCTAAAAACCCTAATTAGACTTGAATAAGACTAGGGAGGACGAAAATAACCTAAATGTTAATCCGATGACACAAACACATCTATTGGATTCACAAGATTGGATAAAAACCCTAACTGGACAAGAATAAGCCTAGGGAGGACGAAAATGACCTAATGTTCATCCAATGACACAAATGAACTTAATGGATGCACAAGATTGGTTAAAAACCCTAACTGGACAAGAATAAGCCTAGGGAGGACGAAAATGACCTAATGTTCATCCAATGACACAAATGAACTTAATGGATGCACAAGATTGGTTAAAAACCCTAACTGGACAAGAATAAGCCTAGGGAGGACGAAAATGACCTAAATGTTAATCCAATGACCCAAATGAACTTATTGGATGCACAAGATTTGTAAAAAAGCCCTAATTGGACAAGAATAAGCATAGGGAGGACTAAAATGATCTAAATGTTAATCGAGTGACACAAGTGTACTGATTGGATACACAAGATTAGTTCAAAACCCGAATTGGACAAAAATTGGCCTAGGCAAGACGAAAATAACCTAAATGTTAATCCAATGACACAAATACACCTTTTGGATGCACAACATTGGTTCAAAACCCTAATTGGAAGAGAATAACCCAATTGAGGACGAAAATGAACTAAATGTTAATCCAATGACACAAATGAACTTAATGGATGCACAAGATTGGTTAAAAATCGTAATAGGAAAAGAATAAGCCTAGGGAGGATGAAAACGACCTAAATGTTAGTCCAATGACACAAATGAACTTAGTGGATGCACAAGATTGGTTAAAAATCCTAATTAGACTAGAATAAGCCTACGGAGGACAAAAATGACCTAAATGTTAATCCGATGACACAGACACACCTATTGGATGCACAAGATTGGTTAAAAACCCTAATTAGACTAGAATAAGCCTAGGGAGGACGAAAAAGACCTAAATGTTAATCCCATGACAGAAACACACGTGTTGGATACACAAGATTGGTTAAAACCCTAATTAGACTAGAATAAGCCTAGGGAGGACGAAAATGACCTAAATGTTAATCCAATGACACAAATGAACTAATTGGATTCACAAGATTAGTTAAAAAACCTAATTGGACAAGAATAAGCCTTGGGAGGACGAAAATGACCTAAATGTTAATCCATTAACACAAACACACCTATTGGATGCACAAGATTGGTTAAAAACCCTAATTAGACTAGAATAAGCCTAGGGAGGACGAAAATGACCTAAATGTTAATCCAATGACACAAACACAGCTATGGGATGCACAAGATTGCTTAAAAACCCTAGTTGGACAAGAATATGCCTAGGGAGGACAAAAATGACCTAAATGTTAATCCAATGACACAAATGAACTAATTGGATTCACAAGATTAGTTAAAAAACCTAATTGGACAAGAATAAGCCTTGGGAGGACGAAAATGACCTAAATGTTAATCCAATGACACAAATGAACTAATTGGATTCACAAGATTAGTTAAAAAACCTAATTGGACAAGAATAAGCCTTGGGAGGACGAAAATGACCTAAATGTTAATCCAATGACACAAATGAACTAATTGGATTCACAAGATTAGTTAAAAAACCTAATTGGACAAGAATAAGCCTTGGGAGGACGAAAATGACCTAAATGTTAATCCATTAACACAAACACACCTATTGGATGCACAAGATTGATTGAAAACCACTTATTGGAAGAGAATAACACTACGGAGGACAAAAAGGACCTAAATGTTAATCCAATGAAACAAATGAGCTTATTGAATGGACAAGATTGGTTAAAAACTGTAATTGGAAAAGAATAAGCCTAGGGAGGATGAAAATTACCTAAATGTTAATCCAATGATACAAACACACCTATTGGATGCACAAGATTGGTTAAAAACCCTTATTGGACTAGAATACGCCTAGGGAGGACGGAAATGCACTAAATGTTAATCCAATGACACAAACCCACCTATTGGATGCACAAGATTGGTTAAAAACCCTAATTAGACTAGAATAAGCCTAGGGAGGTCGAAATGACCTAAATGTTAATCCGATGACACAAACACACGTGTTGGATGCACTAGATTGGTTAAAACCCTAACTGGACAAGAAAAGTCCTAGGAAGGACGAAAATGACCTAAATGTTAATCCAATGACACAAATGAACTTATTCGATGCACAAGATTGGCTAAAAACCCGAATTGGACTAAAATAAGCCTACGGAGGACGAAAATGACCTAAATGTTAATCCAATGACACAAACACACCTATTGGATGCACAAGATTGGTTAAAAACCCTAATTCGACTAGAATAAGCATAGGGATGACGGAAATGACCTACATGTTAATCCAAAGACACAAAGGAACTTATTAGATGCCCAAGATTAGATAAAAACCCTAATTGGAGAAGAATAAGCATAGGGAGGACGAAAATGACCTAAATGTTAATCCAATGATACCAAATAAACTTATTGGATGCACAAGATTTGTAAAAAAGCCCTAATTGGACAAGAATAAGCATAGGGAGGACGAAAATGACCTAAATGTTAATCCAATGATACCAAATAAACTTATTGGATGCACAAGATTTGTAAAAAAGCCCTAATTGGACAAGAATAAGCATAGGGAGGACGAAAATGACCTAAATGTTAATCCAATGATACCAAATAAACTTATTGGATGCACAAGATTTGTAAAAAAGCCCTAATTGGACAAGAATAAGCATAGGGAGGACGAAAATGACCTAAATGTTAATCCAATGATACCAAATAAACTTATTGGATGCACAAGATTTGTAAAAAAGCCCTAATTGGACAAGAATAAGCATAGGGAGGACGAAAATGACCTAAATGTTAATCCAATGACACAAATACACCTATTGGATGCACAACATTGGTTCAAAACCTTAATTGGAAGAGAATAACCCAATGGACGACGAAAATGAACTAAATGTTAATCCAATGACACAAATGAACTTAATGGATGCACAAGCTTGGTTAAAAACCGTAATAGGAAAAGAATAAGCCTAGGGAGGATGAAAACGACCTAAATGTTATTAAAACGCCTAATTGGACTAGAATAACCCTAGGGAGGACGAAAATGACCTAAATGTTAATCCGATGACACAAACACACCTATTGGATGCACAAGATTGGTTAAAAACCCTAATTAGACTAGAATAAGCCTAGGGAGGACGAAAATGACCTAAATGTTAATCCCATGACACAAACACACGTGTTGGATGCACAAGATTGGTTAAAACCCTAACTGGACAAGAAAAGTCCTAGGAAGGACGAAAATGACCTAAATGTTAATCCAATGACACAAATGAACTTATTTGATGCACAAGATTGGCTAAAAACCCGAGTTGGATTAAAATAAGCCTACGGAGGACGAAAATGACCTAAATGTTAATCCAATGACACAAACACACCTATTGGATGCACAAGATTGGTTAAAAACCCTAATTTGAATAGAATAAGCATAGGGATGACGAAAATGACCTACATGTTAATCCATAGACACAAAGGAACTTATTGGATGCCCAAGATTAGATAAAAACCCTAATTGGACAAGAATAAGCATAGGGAGGACGAAAATGACCTAAATGTTAATCCAATGATACCAAATAAACTTATTGGATGAACAAGAATAGTTAAAGACCCTAATTGGACCAGTATAATATACTGGAGGACGAAAATGACCTAAATATCAGTCCAACTACACAAACACAGCTATGGGATACACTAGATTGGTTAAAAACCGTAATTGGACTAGAATAAGCCCGGGGAGGACGAAAACGACCAAAATGTTAATCCAATGACCCAAATGAACTTATTGGATGCACAAGATTGGTTAAAAACCCTAACTAGACTAGAATAAGCCTAGGGAGGACGAAAATGACCAAAACGTTAATCCGATGACACAAACACACGTGTTGGATGCACAAGATTGGTTAAAACCCTAACTGGACAAGAAAAGTCCTAGGAAAGACGAAAATGACCTAAATGTTAATCCAATGATACAGACACACCTATTGGATGCACAAGATTGGTTAAAACCCTAACTGGACAAGAAAAGTCCTAGGAAAGACGAAAATGACCTAAATGTTAATCCAATGATACAGACACACCTATTGGATGCACAAGATTGGTTAAAACCCTAACTGGACAAGAAAAGTCCTAGGAAAGACGAAAATGACCTAAATGTTAATCCAATGATACAGACACACCTATTGGATGCACAAGATTGGTTAAAACCCTAACTGGACAAGAAAAGTCCTAGGAAAGACGAAAATGACCTAAATGTTAATGCAATGACACAAATGAACTTATTCGATGCACAAGATTGCCTAAAAACCCGAATTGGACTAAAATAAGCCTATGGAGGACGAAAATGACCTAAATGTTAATCCAATGACACAAACACACCTATTGGATGCACAAGATTGGTTAAAAAACCCTTATTGGAAGAAAATAAGCCTAGGGAGGACAAAAATGACCTAAATGTTAATCCAATGATACAAATGAATTTTTTGGATCCACAAGATTGGTTAAAAACTGTAATTGGAAAAGAATAAGCATATGGAGGAAGAAAATGACCCAAATGTTAATCCAATGATACAGACACACCTATTGGATGCACTAGATTAATTAAAACGCCTAATTGGACTAGAATAACCCTAGGGAGGACGAAAATGACCTAAATGTTAATCCGATGACACAAACACACCTATTGGATACACAAGATTGGTTAAAAACCCTAACTGGACAAGAATAAGCCTAGGGAGGATGAAAATGACCTAAATGTTAATCCTATGACACTAATGAACTAATTGGATTCACAAGATTAGTTAGAAATCCTAATTGGACAAGAATAAGCCTGGGGAGGACGATAATGACCTAAATGTTAATCCAATGACACAAACACACCTATTGGATGTACAAGATTGGTTAAAAACCCCTTATTGGAAGAGAATAAGTCTAGGGAGGACAAAAATGACCTAAATGTTAATCCAATGAATCAAATGAACTTATTGGAAAAGAATAAGCCTAGGGAGGATGAAAATGACCTAAATGTTAATCCAATGATACAAACACACCTATTGGATGCACAAGATTGGTTAAAAACCTTAATTGGACTAGAATAAGACTAGGGAGGACGAAAATGACCTAAATGTTAATCCAATGACACAAACACATCTATTGGATTCACAAGATTGGATAAAAACCCTAACTGGACAAGAATAAGCCTAGGGAGGACGAAAATGACCTAAATGTTAATCCAATGACACAAACACATCTATTGGATTCACAAGATTGGATAAAAACCCTAACTGGACAAGAATAAGCCTAGGGAGGACGAAAATGACCTAAATGTTAATCCAATGACACAAACACACCTATTGGATACACAAGATTGGTTAAAAACCCTATCTGGACAAGAATAAGCCTATGGAGGATGAAAATGACCAAAATGTTAATCCAATGAAACAAATAAACTTATTGGATGCACAAGATTTGTAAAAAAAGCCCTAATTGGACAAGAATAAGTATAGGGAGGACGAAAATGACCTAAATGTTAATCCAATGACACAAACGCACCTATTGGATGCACAAGATTGGTTACAAACCCTAATTGGACAAGCATAAGCCTAGGGAGGACGAAAATGACCTAAATGTTAATCCAATGATACGAACACGCCTATTGGATGCACAAGATTGGTTACAAACCCTAATTGGACAAGCATAAGCCTAGGGAGGACGAAAATGACCTAAATGTTAATCCAATGATACGAACACGCCTATTGGATGCACAAGATTGGTTACAAACCCTAATTGGACAAGCATAAGCCTAGGGAGGACGAAAATGACCTAAATGTTAATCCAATGATACGAACACGCCTATTGGATGCACAAGATTGGTTACAAACCCTAATTGGACAAGCATAAGCCTAGGGAGGACGAAAATGACCTAAATGTTAATCCAATGATACGAACACGCCTATTGGATGCACAAGATTGGTTACAAACCCTAATTGGACAAGCATAAGCCTAGGGAGGACGAAAATGACCTAAATGTTAATCCAATGATACGAACACGCCTATTGGATGCACAAGATTGGTTACAAACCCTAATTGGACAAGCATAAGCCTAGGGAGGACGAAAATGACCTAAATGTTAATCCAATGATACGAACACGCCTATTGGATGCACAAGATTAGTTAAAAACCCTAATTGGACTAGAATAATCCTATGGAGGACAAAAATGACCTAAATGTTAATCCAATGACACGAACACACCTATTGGATGCACAAGAATTGTTAAAAACCGTAATTGTAAAAGAATAGGCCTAAGGAAGAAGAAAATGACCTAAATGTTAATCCAATGACACAAACGCACCTATTGGATGCACAAGATTGGTTAAAAAACCTTATTGTAAGAAAATAAGCATAGGGAGGACAAAAATGACCTAAATGTCAATCCAATGATACAAATGAATTTTTTGGATCCACAAGATTGGTTAAAAACTGTAATTGGAAAAGAATAAGCCTATGGAGGAAGAAAATGACCCGAATGTTAATCCAATGATACAGAGACACCTATTGGATGCACTAGATTGATTAAAACGCCTAATTGGACTAGAAAAACTCTAGGGAGGACGAAAATGACCTAAATGTTAATCCAATGACACAATTGAACTTATTGGATGCAAAAGATTTGTTAAAAATCTAATTAGACTAGAATAAGCCTAGGGAGGACTAAAATGACCTAATTGTTAATCCGATGACACAAACACCCCTATTGGATCCACAATATTGGTTTAAAACCCTAACTTTACAAGAATAAGCCTAGGGAGGACGAAAATGACCTAAAAGCTAATCCAATGACACAAATTAACTTATTCGATGCACAAGATTGGCTAAAAACCCAAATTGGACTAAAATAAGCCTAGGGAGGACGAAAATGACCTAAATGTTAATCCAATGACACAAACACACCTATTGGATACACAAGATTGGTTAAAAACCCTAACTGGACAAGAATAAGCCTATGGAGGATGAAAATGACCACAATGTTAATCCAATGACACAAATAAACTTATTGGATGCACAAGATTTGTAAAAAAAGCCCTAATTGGACAAGAATAAGCATAGGGAGGACGAAAATGACCTAAATGTTAATCCAATGACACAAATGTACTTATTGGATGCACAAGATTAGTTAAAAACCCTAATTGGACAAGAATAGGCCTAGGGAAGACGAAAATAACCTAAATGTTAATCCAATGACACAAATACACCTATAGGATGCACAACATTGGTTCAATACCCTAATTCGAAGAGAATAACCCAATGGAGGACGAAAATGACCTAAATGTTAATCCAATGATACAAATGAACTTAATGGATGCACAAGATTGGTTAAAAACCCTAACTCGACTAGAATAAGCTTAGGGAGGACGAAAATGACCTAAATGTTAATCCGATGACACAAACACATCTATTGGATTCACAAGATTGGATAAAAACCCTAACTGGACAAGAATAAGCCTAGGGAGGACGAAAATGACCTAAAAGCTAATCCAATGACACAAATGAACTTACTCGATGCACAAGATTGGCTAAAAACCCAAATTGGACTAAAAAAAGCCTAGGGAGGACGAAAATGACCTAAATGTTAATCCAATGACACAAACACACCTATTGGATGCACAAGATTGGTTAAAAACCCTAACTGGACAAGAATAAGCCTATCGAGGATGAAAATGACCTAAATGTTAACCCAATAACACAAATGAATTTTTTGGATGCAAAAGATTTGTAAAAAACCCTAATTGGACAAGAATAAGCCAAGGGATGAAGAAAATGACCTAAATGTTTATCCAATGACACAAACACACTTATTGGATGCACAATATTGGTTAAAAACCCTAATTGGACTAGAATAATCCTATGGAGGACAAAAATGACCTAAATGTTAATCCAATGACCCAAACACACCTATTGGATGCAATAGAATTGTTAAAAACCCTAATTGGAAAATAAGCATAGGGAGGACAAAAATGACCTAAATGTTAATCCAATGATACAAATGAATTTTTTGGATCCACAAGATTGGTTAAAAACTGTAATTGGAAAAGAATAAGCCTATGGAGGAAGAAAATGACCCGAATGTTAGTCCAATGATACAGACACACCTATTG
This sequence comes from Cicer arietinum, assembly GCF_000331145.2. Classification (NCBI taxonomy): domain Eukaryota; kingdom Viridiplantae; phylum Streptophyta; class Magnoliopsida; order Fabales; family Fabaceae; genus Cicer; species Cicer arietinum. The sequence goes on along the minus strand of NC_021163.2, from coordinate 39,416,360 downwards.
GATGCACTAGATTGATTAAAACGCCTAATTGGACTAGAAAAACTCTAGGGAGGACGAAAATGACCTAAATGTTAATCCAATGACACAATTGAACTTATTGGATGCAAAAGATTTGTTAAAAATCTAATTAGACTAGAATAAGCCTAGGGAGGACTAAAATGACCTAATTGTTAATCCGATGACACAAACACCCCTATTGGATCCACAAGATTGGTTTAAAACCCTAACTTTACAAGAATAAGCCTAGGGAGGACGAAAAAGACCTAAATGTTAATCCAATGACAGAAATGAACTTATTCGATGCACAAGATTGGCTAAAAACCCAAATTTTACTAAAATAAGCCTAGGTAGGACGAAAATGACCTAAATGTTAATCCCACGACACAAACATTACTATTGGATGCACAAGATTGGTTAAAAACCCTAGTTGGACAAGAATAAACCTATGGAGGATGAAAATAACCTAAATGTTACTCCAATGACACAAATGAACCTATTGGATGCACAAGATTTGTAAAAAACCCTAATTGGACAAGGATAAGCCTAAGGAAGACGAAAATGACCTAAATGTTAATCCAATGACACAAATGTACTTATTGGATGCACAAGATTAGTTAAAAACCCTAATTGGACTACAATAACCCTAGGGACGACAAAAATGACTTAAATGTTTATCAAATGACACAAACACACTTATTGGATGCACAATATTGCTTAAAACCCCTAATTGGACAAGAATTCGCCTAGGGAAGACGAAAATGACCTAAAAGTTAATCCAATGACAAAAACACACCTATTGGATGCAGAAGATTGGTTAAAAACCCCTTATTGGAAGAGAATAAGCCTAGGGAGCACAAAAATGACCTAAATTTTAATCCAATGACACAAATGAACTTATTGGATGCACAAGATTGGTTAAAAACCGTAATTGTAAAAGAATAACCCTATGGAGGAAGAAAATGACCCAAATGTTAATCCAATGATACAGACACACCTATTGGATGCACTAGATTGACGAAAACGCCTAGTTGGACTAGAATAACCCTAGGGAGGACGAAAATGATCTAAATGTTAATCCAATGACACAAACACACCTATTAGATGCACAAGTTTGGTTAAAAACTCTAATTGGACAAGAAAATGCATAGGAAGGACGAAAATGACCTAAATGTTAATCCAATGACACAATTGAACTTATTGGATGCAAAAGATTTGTTAAAAATCTAATTATACTAGAATAAGCCTAGGGAGGACTAAAATGACCTAATTGTTAATCCGATGACACAAACACCCCTATTGGATCCACAAGATTGGTTTAAAACCCTAACTTTACAAGAATAAGCCTAGGGAGGACGAAAATGACCTAAATGTTAATCCAATGACAGAAATGAACTTATTCGATGCACAAGATTGGCTAAAAACCCAAATTTTACTAAAATAAGCCTAGGGAGGACGAAAATGACCTAAATGTTAATCCCACGACACAAACATTACTATTGGATGCACAAGATTGGTTAAAAACCCTAGTTGGACAAGAATAAGCCTATGGAGGATGAAAATAACCTAAATGTTACTCCAATGACACAAATGAACCTATTGGATGCACAAGATTTGTAAAAAACCCTAATTGGACAAGGATAAGCCTAAGGAAGACGAAAATGACCTAAATGTTAATCCAATGACACAAATGTACTTATTGGATGCACAAGATTAGTTAAAAACCCTAATTGGACTACAATAACCCTAGGGACGACAAAAATGACTTAAATGTTTATCAAATGACACAAACACACTTATTGGATGCACAATATTGCTTAAAACCCCTAATTGGACAAGAATACGCCTAGGGAAGACGAAAATGACCTAAAAGTTAATCCAACGACAAAAACACATCTATTGGATGCACAAGATTGGTTAAAAACCCCTTATTGGAAGAGAATATGCCTAGGGAGCACAAAAATGACCTAAATTTTAATCCAATGACACAAATGAACTTATTGGATGCACAAGATTGGTTAAAAATCGTAATTGGACAAGAATAAGCCTAGAGAAGACAAAATGTTAATCCAATGATACAGACACACCTATTGGATGCATAAGATTGGTTAAAAACCCTAATTGGACAAAAAAAGGCCTAGGAAGGACGATAATGACCTAAATGTTAATCCTGTGACACAAATGAACTTATTGGATGCACAAGATTAGTTAAAAACCCTAATTAGACTAGAATAAGCCTAGGGAGGACGAAAATGACCTAAATATTAATCTGATGACACAAACACACCTATTGGATGCACAAGATTGGTTAAAAACCCTAACTAGACAAGAACAAGCGTAGTGAGGTCGAAAATGACCTAAATGATAATCCAATGATACAAACCCAACTATTGGATGCAAAAGATTGGCTAAAAACCCAAATTGGACTAAAATAAGCGTAGGGAGGACGAAAATGACCTAAATGTTAATCCAATGACGCAAACACACCTATTGGAAGCACAAGATTGGTTAAAAACCCTAACTGGACAAGAATAAGCCTATGGAGGATGAAAATGACCTAAATATTAATCCAATGACACAAATGTACTTATTGGATGCACAAGATTAGTTAAAAAACCTAATTGGACAAGAATAAGCCTGAGGAGGACGAAAATGACATTAATGGTAATCCAATGACACAAACACACCTATTGGATCCACAAGATATGTTAAAAACCACTTATTGGAAGAGAAAAAGCATAGGGAGGACAAAAATGACCTTAATGTTAATCCAATGACAGAAATAAATTTATTGAATGCACAAGATTGGTTAAAAACCGTAATTAGAAACGAATAAGCCTACGGAGGATGAAAATGACCTAAATGTTAATCCAATGACACAAATGTACTTATTGGATGCACCAGATTAGTTAAAAATACTAATTGAACTACAATAACCCTAGGGAGGACGAAAATGACCTAAATGTTTATCCAATGACACAAACACACCTATTGGATTTACAAGATTGGTTAAAAACCCCTTATTGGAAGAGAATAAGTCTAGGGAGCACAAAAATGACCTAAATGTTAATCCAATGACATAAATGAACTTATTGGATGCACAAGATTAGTTAAAAACCCTAATTAGACTAGAATAAGCGTAGGGAGGACGAAAATGACCTAAATATTAATCCAATGACACAATTGAACTTATTGGATGCACAAGATTTGTTCAAAACCTTAATTGGACAAGAATAACCCTAGGGAGGACGAAAATGACCTAAATGTTTATCCAATGACACAAACACACCTATTGGATGCACAAGATTGCTTAAAAACCCTAGTTGGACAAGAATAAGCCCAGGGAGGACAAAAATGACCTAAATGTTAATCCAATGACACAAAGACACCTATTGGATGCACAAGATTGGTTAAAAACCCTAATTGGAGAAGAATAGGGCTAGGGAAGACGAAAATGACCTAAATGTTAGTCCAATGAAACAAACACACCTATTGGATGCACAAGATTGCTTAAAAACCCTAGTTGGACAAGAATAAGCCCAGGGAGGACAAAAATGACCTAAATGTTAATCCAATGACACAAAGACACCTATTGGATGCACAAGATTGGTTAAAAACCCTAATTGGACTAGAATAAGCCTAGGGAGGACGAAAATGACCTAAATGTTTATCCAATGACACAAAGACACCTATTGGATGCACAAGATTAGTTAAAAAACCTAATTGGACAAGAAAAAGCCTAAGGAGGACGAAAATGACCTAAATGTTAATCCGATGACACAAACACACCTATTGGATGCACAAGATTGGTTATAAACCCTAATTGGACTAGAATAAGCCTATGGAGGACGAAAATTACCTAAATATTAATCCAATGACATAAACACATCTATTGGATGCACAAGAATGGTTAAAAACCCTAATTGGACAAGTAAAGGCCTAAGAAGGACGAAAATGACCTAAATGTTAATCCAATGACACAAATGAACTTATTAGATGCACAAGATTAGTTAAAAACCCTAATTGGACTACACTAAGCCTAGAGAGGACGAAAATGACCTAAATGTTAATCCAATGACACAAATGAACTTATTGGATGCACAAGATTAGTTAAAAACCCTAATTGGACTACACTAAGCCTAGAGAGGACGAAAATGACCTAAATGTTTATCCAATGACACAAACACACATATTGGATGCACAATATTGGTGAAAAACCCTAATTGGACTAGAATAAGTCTATGTAGGACAAAAATGACCTAAATGTTAATCCAATGACACAAACACACCTATTGGATGCACAAGATTGGTTAAAAACCATAATTGGAAAAGAATAGGCCTAGGGAAGACGAAAGTGACCCAAATGTTAATCCAATGATACAGACCCCTTTATTGGATGCACTAGATTGGTTAAAAACCCTAATTGGACTACAATAACCCTAGGGAGGACGAAAATGACCTAAATGTTTATCCAATGACACAAATGAACTTATTGGATGCACAAGATTAGTTAAAAACCCTAATTGGACTACACTAAGCCTAGAGAGGACGAAAATGACCTAAATGTTTATCCAATGACACAAACACACCTATTGGATGCACAAGATTGGTTAAAAACCCCTTATTGGAAGAGAATAAGCAGAGGGAGCACAAAAACGACCTAAACGTTAATCCAATGACACAAATGAACTTATTTGATGCACAAGATTGGTCAAAAACCGTAATTGGAAAAGAATAAGCCTATGGAGGATGAAAATGACCTAAATGTTAATCCAATGACACAAATGAACTTATTTGATGCACAAGATTGGTCAAAAACCGTAATTGGAAAAGAATAAGCCTATGGAGGATGAAAATGACCTAAATGTTAATCCAATGACACAAATGAACTTATTTGATGCACAAGATTGGTCAAAAACCGTAATTGGAAAAGAATAAGCCTATGGAGGATGAAAATGACCTAAATGTTAATCCAATGACACAAATGAACTTATTTGATGCACAAGATTGGTCAAAAACCGTAATTGGAAAAGAATAAGCCTATGGAGGATGAAAATGACCTAAATGTTAATCCAATGATACAGGCATACCTATTGGATGCCAAAGATTGGTTAAAAACCCTAATTGGACTAGAATAAGCCTAGGGATGACGAAAATGACCTAAATGTTAATCCAATGACACAAACACACCTATTGGATGCACAAGATTAGTTAAAAACCCTAATTGGACTACACTAAGCCTAGAGAGGACGAAAATGACCTAAATGTTTATCCAATGACACAAACACACATATTGGATGCACAATATTGGTGAAAAACCCTAATTGGACTAGAATAAGACTATGGAGGACAAAAATGACCTAAATGTTAATCCAATGACACAAACACACCTCTTGGATGCACAAGATTGGTTAAAAACCATAATTGGAAAAGAATAGGCCTAGGGAAGACGAAAGTGACCTAAATGTTAATCCAATGACACAAACACACCTATTGGATGCACAAGATTGGTTAAAAAACACTTATTGGAAGAAAATAAGCCTAGGGAGGACAAAATTGACCTAAATGTTAATCTAATGACACAAATGAATTTATTGGATGCACAAGATTGGTTAAAAACTGTAATTGGAAAAGAATAAGCATATGGAGGATGAAAATGACACAAACGTTAATCCAATGATACAGACACACCTATTGGATGCACCAGATTGGTTAAAACCCCAAATGGGGCTAAAATAACCCTAGGGAGGATGAAAATGACCTAAATGTTAATCCAATGACACAAACACACCTATTGGATGCACAAGTTTTGTTAAAAACCCTAATTGGAAAAAAAATAAGCCTAGGGAGGACAAAATTGACCTAAATGTTAATCTAATGACACAAATGAATTTATTGGATGCACAAGATTGGTTAAAAACTGTAATTGGAAAAGAATAAGCATATGGAGGATGAAAATGACACAAACGTTAATCCAATGATACAGACACACCTATTGGATGCACCAGATTGGTTAAAACCCCAAATGGGGCTAAAATAACCCTAGGGAGGATGAAAATGACCTAAATGTTAATCCAATGACACAAACACACCTATTGGATGCACAAGTTTTGTTAAAAACTCTAATTGGACAAGAAAAGCCCTTGGAAGAACGAAAATGACCTAAATGTTAATCCAATGACACAATTGAACTTATTGGATGCAAAAGATTTGTTAAAAATCAAATTAGACAAGAATAAGCCTAGGGAGGACGAAAATGACCTAAATGTTAAGCCGATCACACAAACACACCTATTGGATGCACAAGATTGGTTTAAAATCCTAACTTGACAAGAATAAGCCTAGGGAGGACGAAAATAACCTTAACGTTAATCCAATGACACAAATGAACTTATTCGATGCACAAGATTGGCTAAAAATCCAAATTGGAATAAAATAAGCATAGGGAGGACGAAAGTGACCTAAATGTAAATTCAATGACACAAACACACTTATTGGATGTTCAAGATTGGTTAAAAACCCTAACTGGACAAGAATAAGCCAATCGAGGATGAAAATGACCTAAATGTTAATCCAATAACACAAATGAACTTATTGGATGCACAAGATTTGTAAAAAACCCTAATTGGACAAGAATAAGCCCAGGGAGGACGAAAATGGCCTAAATATTAATCCAATGAAACAAATGTACTTATTGGATGAACAAGATTAGTTAAAAACCCTAATTGGACTACAATAACCCTTGGGAGGACAAAAATGACCTAAATGTTTATCCAATGACACAAACACACTTATTGGATGCACATATTGTTTAAAAACCCGAATTGGACTAGAATAAGCTTGTGGAGGACAAAAATGACCTAAATATTAATCCAATGACACAAACACACCTATTGGATACACAAGAATTGCTAAAAACCCTAATTGGAATAGAATAGGCCTAGGGAAGACGAAAATGACTTAAATGTTAATCCAATGACACAAACACACCTATTGGATCCACAAGATTGGTTAAAAAACCCTTATTGCAAGAATATAAGCCTAGGGAGGACAAAAATGACCTAAATGTTAATCCAATGACACAAATGAATTTTTTGGATCCACAAGATTGGTTAAAAACGGTAATTGGAAAAGAATACGCCTATGGAGGAAGAAAATGACCCAAATGTTAATCCAATGATACAGACACACTTATTGGATGCACTAGATTGGTTAAAACCTTTATATGGGCTAGAATAACCCTAGGGAGGACAAAAATGACCTAAATGTTAATCCAATGACACAAAACACCTATTGGATGCACAAGTTTGGTTAAAAACTCTAATTGGACAAGAAAAGGACTACGAGAACGAAAATGACCTAAATGTTAATCCAATGACACAATTGAACTTATTGGATGCAAAAGATTTGTTAAAAATCTAATTAGACTAGAATAAGCCTAGGGGTGACGAAAATGACCTAAATGTTAATCCAATGACACAAAACACCTATTGGATGCACAAGTTTGGTTAAAAACTCTAATTGGACAAGAAAAGGCCTACGTGAACGAAAATGACCAAAATGTTAATCTAATGACACAATTGAACTTATTGGATGCAAAAGATTTGTTAAAAATCTAATTAGACTAGAATAAGCCTAGGGAGGACGAAAATGACCTACTTGTTAATCCGATGACACAAACACACCTATTGGATGCACAAGTTTGGTTAAAAACTCTAATTCGACAAGAAAAGGCCTACGTGAACGAAAATGATCTAAATGTTAATCTAATGACACAATTGAACTTATTGGATGCAAAAGATTTGTTAAAAATCTAATTAGACTAGAATAAGCCTAGGGAGGACGAAAATGACCTACTTGTTAATCCGATGACACAAACACACCTATTGGATGCACAAGTTTGGTTAAAAACTCTAATTCGACAAGAAAAGGCCTACGTGAACGAAAATGATCTAAATGTTAATCTAATGACACAATTGAACTTATTGGATGCAAAAGATTTGTTAAAAATCTAATTAGACTAGAATAAGCCTAGGGAGGACGAAAATGACCTAAATGTTAATCCAATGACACAAATGAACTTATTCGATGCACAAGATTGGCTAAAAACCCAAATGGGATTAAAATAAGCCTATGGAGGACGATAATGACCTAAATGTTAATCCAATGACACAAATGAACTTATTCGATGCACAAGATTGGCTAAAAACCCAAATGGGATTAAAATAAGCCTATGGAGGACGATAATGACCTAAATGTTAATCCAATGACACAAATGAACTTATTCGATGCACAAGATTGGCTAAAAACCCAAATGGGATTAAAATAAGCCTATGGAGGACGAAAATGACCTAAATGTTAATCCAATGACACAAACACACCTATTGGATGCACAAGATTGGCTAAAAACCCTAGCTGGACAAGAATAATCCTATGGAGGATGAAAATGATCTAAATGTTACTCCAATGACACAAATGAACTTATTGGATGCACAAGATTTGTAAAAAACCCTAACTAGACACGAATAAGCGTAGGGAGGACGAAAATGACCTAAATGTTAATCCAATGACACAAATGTACTTATTGGATGCACAAGATTAGTTAAAAACCCTAATTGGACTAGAATAAGCCTAGGGAGGACGAAAATGACCTAAATGTTTATCCAATGACACAAACACACCTATTGGATGCACAAGATTAGTTAAAAACCCTAATTGGACTAGAATAAGCCTAGGGAGGACGAAAATGACCTAAATGTTTATCCAATGACACAAACACACTTATTGGATGCACAATATTGCTTAAAACCCCCAATTGGAGTAGAATACGCCTAGGGACGACGAAAATGACCTAAATGTTAATCCAATGACACAAACACACCTATTGGATGCACAAGATTGGTTAAAAACCCCTTATTGGAAGAGAATAAGCAGAGGGAGCACAAAAATGACCTAAACGTTAATCCAATGACACAAATGAACTTATTTGATGCACAAGATTGGTCAAAAACCGTAATTGGAAAAGAATAAGCCTATGGAGGATGAAAATGTCCTAAATGTTAATCCAATGATACAGGCACACCTATTGGATGCCAAAGATTGGTTAAAAACCCTAATTGGACTAGAATAAGCCTAGGGATGACGAAAATGACCTAAATGTTAATCCAATGACACAAACACACCTATTGGATGCACAAGATTGGTTAAAAACCCTAATTGGACAAGAAAAGGCCTAGGAAGGACGAAAATGACCTAAATGTGAATCCAATGACACAAATGAACTAATTTGATTCACAAGATTAGTTAAAAAACCTAATTGGACAAGAATAAACCTAGGGAGGACAAAAATGACCTAAATGTTAATTCAATGACACAAACCCACCTATTGGATGCACAAGATAGGTTAAAAACCCTAGTTGGACAAGAATAAGCCTAGGGAGGAAGAAAATGACCTAAATGTTAATCCAATGATACCGACACACCTATTGGATGCACAAGATTGGTTAAAAACCCTAATTGGACAAGAAAAAGCCTAGGAAGGACGAAAATGACCGAAATGTTAATCCAATGACACAAATGAACTTATTGGATGCACAAGATTGGTTAAAAGCACTAATTAGTCTAGAATTAGCATAGGGAGGACGAAAATGACTTAAATGTTAATCTGATGACACAAACACAGCTATTGGATGCACAAGATTGGTTAAAAACCCTAACTTGACAAGAATAATCCCAGGGAGGACAAAAATGACCTAAATGTTAATCCAAAGACACAAATTACCTTATTGGATGCACAGGATTAGTTCAAAACCTTAATTGGACAAGAATAAGCCTAGAGACGACGAAAATGACCTAAATGTTAATCGAATGACACAAACACACCTATTGGATGCACAAGATTGCTTAAAAACCCTAGTTGGACAAGAATAAGTCTAGGGAGGACGAAATTGACCTAAATGTTAATCCAATGACACAAATGAACTAATGTGATTCACAAGATTAGTCAAAAAACCTAATTGGACAAGAATAAGCCTGGGGAGGACGAAAATGACATAAATGTTAATCCAATGACACAAACACACCTACTAGATGCACAAGATTGGTTAAAAACCCTAACTGGACAAGAATAAGCTTATGGAGGATGAAAATGACCTAAATGTTAATCCAATGACACAAATGTACTTATTGGATGCACAAGATTAGTTAAAAACCCTAATTGGAGAAGAATAGGCCTAGGGAAGACGAAAATGACTTAAATGTTAATCAAATGAAACAAACACACGTATTGGATGCACAAGATTGGTTAAAATCCCTATATTGGAAGAGAATCAGCCTCGGGAGAACATAAATGACCTAAATGTTAATCCAATGACACAAATGAACTTATTGGATTCACAAGATTGGTTAAAAACCGTAATTGGAAAAGAATAAGCCTAGGGAGGATGAAAATGACCTAAATGTTAATCCAATGATACAGACACACATATTGGATGCACAAGATTGGTTATAAACCCTAATTGGACTAGAATAAGCCTAGGGAGGACGAAAATTACCTAAATATTAATCCAATGACACAAACACATCTATTGGATGCACAAGATTGGTTAAAAACCCTAATTGGAAAAGTAAAGGCTTAGGACGGACCAAAATGACCTAAATGTTAATCCAATGACACAAACGAACTTATTGGATGCACAAGATTGGTTAAAAACCCTAACTTGAGAAGAATAAGTCTAGGGAGGACGAAATTGACCTAAATGTTAATCCAATGACACAAATGAACTTATTGGATGCACAAGATTAGTTAAAAACCCTAATTGGACTACATTAAGCCTAGGGAGGACGAAAATGACCTAAATGTTTTTTCAAAAACACAAACACACCTATGGGATGCACAATATTGGTGAAAAACCCTAATTGGACTAGAATAAGACTATGGAGGACAAAAATGACCTAAATGTTAATCCAATGACACAAACACACCTATTGGATGCACAAGATTGGTTAAAAACCCTTATTGGAAAAGAATAGGCCTAGGGAAGACGAAAGTGGCCTAAATGTTAATCCAATGACACAAACACACCTATTGGATGCACAATATTGGTTAAGAAACACTTATTGGAAGAAAATAAGCCTAGGGAGGACAAAAATGACCTAAATGTAAATCTAATGACACAAATGAATTTATTCGATGCACAAGATTGGTTAATAACTGTAATTGGAAAAGAATAAGCATATGGAGGATGAAAATGACACAAACGTTAATCCAATGATACAGACACACCTATTGGATGCACCAGATTGGTTAAAACCCCAAATGACCTAGGGAAGACGAAAACGAACTAAATGTTAATCCAATGACACAAATGAACTAATGTGATTCACAAGATTAGTTAAAAAACCTAATTGGACAACAATAAGCCTGGGGAGGACGAAAATGACATAAATGTTAATCCAATGACACAAACACACCTATTGGATGCACAAGATTGGTTAAAAACCGCTTATTGGAAGAGAATAAGCCTAGGGAGGACAAAAATGACCTAAAAGTTAATCCAATGACACAAATGAATTTATTGGATGCACAAGATTGGTTAAAAACCACTTATTGGAAGAGAATAAGCCTAGGGAGGACAAAAATGACCTAAAAGTTAATCCAATGACACAAATGAATTTATTGGATGCACAAGATTGGTTAAAAACCACTTATTGGAAGAGAATAAGCCTAGGGAGGACAAAAATGACCTAAAAGTTAATCCAATGACACAAATGAATTTATTGGATGCACAAGATTGGTTAAAAACCATAATTGGAAAAGAATAAGCCTATGGAGGATGGAAATGACCTAAATGTTAATCCAATGATACAGACACACCTATTGGATGCACCAGATTGGTTAAAACCCCCTAATTGGACTAGATTAAGACTAGGGAGGACGAAAATGACCTAAATGTTAATGCAATGACACAAACACACCAATTGGATGCACAAGATTGGTTAAAAACACTAATTGGACAAGAAAAGGCCTAGGAAGAACAAAAATGACCTAAATATTAATCCAATGACACAATTGAACTTATTGGATGCACGAGAATTGTTAAAAATCTAATTAGACTAGAATAAGCCTAGGAAGGACGAAAATGACCTAAATGTTAATCCGATGACACAAACACACCTATTGGATACACAAGATTGGTTAAAAACCCTAATTGGACAAGAATAAGCCTAGGGAGGACGAAAATGACCTAAATGTTAATCCAATGACACAAACACACCTATTGGATGCCCAAGATTGGTTAAAAACCCTAATTGGACAAGAATAAGCCTAGGGAGGACGAAAATGACCTAAATGTTAATCCGATGACACAAATGAACTTATTGGATGCACAAGATTAGCTAAAAACCCTAATTGGACTATAATAAGCTTAGGGAGGACGAAAATAACCTAAATGTTTATCCAATGACACAAACACACCTATTGGATGCACAATATTGGTTAAAAACCCTAATTGGACAACAAAAGGCCTAGGAAGAACAAAAATGACCTAAATATTAATCCAATGACACAATTGAACTTATTGGATGCACAAGAATGGTTAAAAATCTAATTAGACTAGAATAAGCCTAGGGAGGACGAAAATGACCTAAATGTTAATCCGATGACACAAACACACCTTTTGGATACACAAGATTGGTTAAAAACTCTAAATGTTAATCCAATGACACAAATGTTAAAAACCCTATTGGATGCACAAGATTGGTTAAACGCACCTATTGGACTAAAATAAGCATAGGGAGCACAAAAATGACCTAAATGTTAATCCAATGACACAAATGAAGTTATTGGATACACAAGATTAGTTAAAAACCGTAATTAGAAAAGAATAAGCCTATGAAGGATGAAAATGACCTAAATGTTAATCCAATGATACTGACACACCTATTGGATGCCCAAGATTGGTTAAAAACCCTAATTGGATTAGAATAAGCCTAGGGAGGACAAGAATGACCAAAATGTTAATCCGACGACACAAACACACCTATTCGATGCACAAAATTGGTTAAAAACCTTAATTGGACAAGAAAAAGCACTAGGAAGGACGAAAACGACCTAAATGTTAAACCAATGACACAAATGAACTTATGGGATGCACAAGAATGGTTAAAAACCCTAATTAGACTAGAATCAACCTAGGGAGGACGAAAATGACATAAATGTTAATCCGATGACACAAACACACCTATTGGTTGGACAAGATTGGTTAAAAACCCTAACTAGACAAGAATAAGCCTAGGGAGGACGAAAATAACCTAAATTTTAATCCAATGACACAAATGAACTTATTGGATGCACAAGATAAGTTAAAAACCCTAATTGGACTACAATAAGCCTAGAGAGGACGAAAATGACCTAAATGTTTATCCAATGACACAAACGCACCTATAAGATGCACAATATTGGTTAAAAACCCTAATTGGACTAGAAATAGCTTAGGGAGGACAAATATGACCTAAATGTTAATCCAATGACACAAACACAGCTATTGGATTCACAAGATTAGTTAAAAACCGTAATGGGACAAGAATAGGCCTAGGGAAGACGAAAACGAACTAAATGTTAATCCAATGACACAAACACACCTATTGGATGCACAGGATTGGTGAAAAATCCCTTATTGGAAGAGAATAAGCCTACGGACGACAAAAATGACCTAAATGTTAATCCAATCACACAAATGAACTTATTGGATGCACAAGATTGGTTATAAACCGTAATTGGAAAAGAATAAGACTAGGGAGGATGAAAATGACCTAAATGTTAATCCAATGATACAGACACACCTATTGGTTGCACAAGATTGGTTAAAAACCCTAATGGGACTATAATAAGCCAAGGGAGGACGAAAATGACCTAAATGTTAATCTAATGACCCAAACTCACCTATTTGATGGACAAGATTGGTTAAAAACCCTTATTGGACAAGAAAAGGCCTAGGAAGGACGAAAATGACCTAAAAGTTAATCCGATGACACAAACAAACCTATTGGTTGCACAAGATTGGTTAAAAACCCTAACTGGACAAGAATAAGCCTAGGGAGGAAGAAAATGACCTAAATTTTAATCCGATGACACAAATGAACTTATTGGATGCACAAGATAAGTTAAAACCCCTAATTGGACTACAATAAGCCTAGGGAGGACGAAAATGACCTAAATGTTAATCCAATGACAGAAACACACCTATTGGATGCACAAAATTGGTTAAAACCCTAATTGGACAAGAATAGGCCTAGGGAAGACGAAAATGACCTAAATGTTAATCCAATGACACAAACACACCTATTGGATGCACAAGATTGGTTAAAAACCCCTTATTGGAACAAAATAAGCCTAGGGAGGACAAAAATGACCTAAATGTTAATCCAATGACACAAATGAACTTATTGGATACACAAGATTGGTTTAAAACCGTAATTGGAAAAGCATAAGACTACAGAGGATGAAAATGACCTAAATGTTAATCCATTGATACAAACACACCTATTGGATGCACAATATTGGTTAAAAACCCTAATTGGACTAGAATAAGGCTAGGGAGGAAAAAAATGACCTAAATGTTAATCCAATGACACAAACACACCTATTGGATTCACAAGATTAGTTAAAAAACCTAATTGGACAAGAATAGGCTTAAGGAGGACGAAAATGACCTAAATGTTAATCCAGTGACACAAATGAACTAATTGGATGTACCAGGTTAGTTAAACACCTTAATTGGACAAGAATAAGCCTAGAGAGGACGAAAATGACCTAAATATTAATCGAATGACACAAACACACCTATTGGATGCACAAGAATGCTTAAAAACCCTAGTTGGACAAGAATAAGCCTAGGGAGGACGAAAATTACCTAAATGTTAATCCAATGACACAAATGAACTAATTGGATTCCCAAGATTAGTTAAAAAACCTAATTGGACTACAATAAGCTTGGGGAGGACGAAAATGACCTAAATGTTAATCCAATGACACAAACACACCTATTGGATGCACAAGATTGGTTAAAACCCCTTATTGGAAGAGAATTAGCCTAAGGAGGACAAAAATGACCTAAATGTTAATACAATGACACAAATGAACTTATTGGATTCACAATATTTTGTTAAACACCGTAATTGGAAAAGAATAAGCCTAGGGAGGATGAAAATGACCTAAGTGTTAATCCAATGATACAAACGCACCTATTGGATGCACAAGATTGGTTAAAAATCCTAATTGGACTAGAATAAGCCTAGGGAGCACAAAAATGACCTAAATGTTAATCCAATGACACAAATGAACTTATGGGATGCACTGTTGGTATCAATGGCCTCATTTTTACAGAAAAAGGTTTATAACAGTCTTTTAAAGATTTCCACAAAATCGATAATCAATTCAACAAAAGAACCTTTTATTGAACTGATGATCAATCACGGTCCCAAGGAGTTAATTATAATCGAAGGTTCACGCTTATATGTATTGGCGCATAATTTGTCAAGATTATACAATAAGAGTTCTACCGATCATTCAATTCACATGCATATCAAACAATATTAATCATACAAACATAAAGTGCAAATAATAAAGAGTAAGGGTTAGAGAAGATTGCACCAAGGTTTATCCTGGTTCAGTTGTCAATAAGACAACCTACATCCAGTCTTGACAATCCAACTGGATTTCAGCTTTTCTTCAATTTCTAGCTGGATTTTTATCAGTCGTTTCTTTACAAAGTAATTGTTACAAACAAAATAAAAGATGTACAAATTATCTTCAATCTCTATCAATGTGTCTCACACAAGAATCTGGATGTTCATTTGAGTGCTTGTGAGAACATTGTCTTTTTCTCTCAAGAATTCTTTTTCAGCTCTGTAAATGATTATGAATAATCCTTTTGGTCTTGATCTGAAAAAGCAATATCAAAATGTTATCAAACAGTTCTTAAGAGTTCTTCAGTGTACTGAAGTATATTCAAGTGTAGTGTAATAATGTTGTATATGTTGTGTGTTGTTGAGAGAATGATTGAAAACTGTTTATATAGTTTCTGAAAAACAACATGTAAATCGATTTACCAATCAATTCATTAAAGTGATAAAACGGCTTAATCGATTTGCCAATCGAATATTGCAAGTCTTGTTTTTCTTGAATCTTGAAACTATATGAACCAATCGATTTACCAATCGATTCTTTTAAAGCACTTTTCAGAATAAATCGATTCACAAATATACATAATCGATTTGGTCACAAACTAAGAGTTCACTGTGATTTCAAAATATTTATTTCAATCGATTTGCCAATCGATTGTGTTTAAAACAGTGACTTAGCTAATTTCATGTTAATCGCAGTGCCAATCGATTTGGTAGTATTTTTCTGAAAAGTTCTTACCAGTTGTTTAGTTCAATCGATTTCCCAATCGATTGATACCAAACTTAACATGATTGAAATTCTCACAATAGATTGTCCAATCGATTGTGTTTGTCACAGGTCATGTTACTTTTCAAATATTATTTACGCAATCGATTTGCCAATCGATTAGTCTTGTCCCTGTGACTTTCCCAATCGATTTGTTTCAATCAGTTTTTACTTTGTGATGTGCAAAATCGATTTGTCAATCGATTAGCCTGTAAAACAGGTTGCCACTGACTTGCGCAATTTTTATTTCTAATTGTGCCAGTCGATTGCCTAATCGATTGTGTAACCACAAACAGTGTGTTTCCTTACAACCCTTTTACGAAATCGATTTCCCATTCGATTTACTCACTGGATTTTCAACTTTTGTTGATTTCTTGAGTTCCAAACAATTTGTCTCAAGTGTGTAGGGTTGAGTTGTTGTTCCTGAAATCTTGCTCAGTTAAAATGTTAGATTTATCATATGATGTATGAACATTGTATGTTTGTTAATTATGTCAAAACTAGGATTAAGAGGACTAAAGTCCAACAATCTCCCCCTTTTTGCATAAGTGACAATCAAACAATTTTAACTTGAGTTGAGCATTTCAAGACATAATATTAACAACAGAAATAGTTTCATAGCATAATATTCACAAGATTAGTTAAAAACCTAATTGGACAAGAATAGGCTTAGGGAAGACGAAAATGACCTAAATGTTAATCCAGTGACACAAATGAACTAATTGGATGTACAAGAATAGTTAAAAACCTTAATTGGATAAGAATAAGCCTAGAGAGGACGAAAACGACCTAAATATTAATCGAATGACACAAACACACCTATTGGATGCACAAGCATGCTTAAAAACCCTAGTTGGACAAGAATAAGCCTATGGAGAACGAAAATAATCTCAATGTTAATCCAATGACACAAATGAACTTATTCGATGCACAAGATTAGTTAGAAACCCAAATTGGACTACAATAACCCTAGGGAGGACGAAAATGACCTAAATATTTATCCAATGACACAAACACACTTATTGGATGCACAATATTGGTTAAAAACCCTCATTGAACTAGAATAAGCCTAGGGAGGACAAAAATGACCTAAATGTTAATCCAATGACACAAACACACCTATTGGATGCACAAGGTTGGTTAAAAACCCTAATAGGAAAAGAATAAGCCTAGGGAGGATGAAAATGACCTAAATGTTAATCCAATGACACAAAAACACCTATTGAATGTAAAAGATTGGTTAAAAACCCTAATTGGACTAAAATAGACCTAGGGAGAACGAAAATGACCTAATTGTTAATCCAATGACACAAACACACCTATTGGACGCACTAGATTGGTTCAAAACCCTAATTGGACAAGAATAAGCCTAGGGAGGAAAAAAATGACGTAAATGTTAATTGAATGACACAAATGAACTTATTGGATGCACAAGATTGGTTAAAAACCCTAATAGGAAAAGAATAAGCCTAGGGAGGATGAAAATGACCTAAATGTTAATCCAATGACACAAAAACACCTATTGAATGTAAAATATTGGTTAAAAACCCTAATTGGACTAAAACAAGCCTAGGGAGAACGAAAATGACCTATATGTTAATCCAATGACACAAACACACCTATTGGACGCACTAGATTGGTTCAAAACCCTAATTGGACAAGTATAAGCCTAGGGAGAACCAAAATGACCTAAATGTTAATCCAATGACACAAACACACCTATTGGATGCACAAGATTGGTTAAAAACCCCTTATTGGAAGTGAATAAGCCTAGGGAGGACAAAAATGACATAAACGTTAATCCAATGACACAAATTAACTTCTTGGGTGCACAAGATTGGTTAAAAACCGTAATTGGAAAAGAATAAGCCTAAGGAGGATGAAAATGACCTAAATGTTAATCCAATGATACAAACAGACCTATTGGATGCACAAGATTAGTTAAAAACCCTAATTGGACAAGAAAAGGCCTAGGAAGATCGAAAAGGATAAAAATGTTAATCCAATGACACAAAAGAACTTATTGGATGCACAAGATTGGTTAAAACCCCTAATTAGACTAGAATAAGCCTAGGGAGGACGAAAATGACCTAAATGTTAATCCGATGACACAAACACACCTATTGGATGCACAAGATTGGTTAAAACCCCTAACTAGACAAGAATAAGCCTAGGGAGAACGAAAATGACCTAAATGTTAATCCAATGACACAAATGAACTTCTTGGATGCGCAAGATTAGTTAAAAACCTTAATTGGAAAAAATAAGGTTAAGGAGGACGAAAATGACTTAAATGTTATTCGAGTGACACAAACACACCTATTAAATGCAAAAGATTGCTTAAAAACCCTAGTTGGACAAGAATAAACCTAGGGAGAACGAAAATGACCTAAATTTTAATCCATTGACACAAATGAACCTATTTGGACAAGAATAAGCCTGCGGAGGAAGAAAATGACCTAAATTTTAATCCAATGACACAAATGAACCTATTGGATGCACAAGATAAGGTAAAAACCCTAATTGGACTAGAATAAGCCTAGGGAGGACAAAAATGACATAAATGTTAATCCGATGACACAAACGTTACTATTGGATGCACAAGATTGGTTAAAAACCCTAACAAGATAAGAATAAGCCTAGGGAGGATGAAAATGACCTAAATGTTTATCCAATGACACAAATGAATCAATTGGATTCACAAGATTTGTAAAAAAACCTAATTGGACAAGAATAAGCCTGGGGAGGAAGAAAATGACCTAAATGTTAATCCAATTACACAAACACACCTATTGGATGCACAAGATTGGTTAAAAACCCTAATTAGACTAAAATAAGCCTAGGGAGGATGAAAACAACCTTAATGTTAATCCGATGACACAAAAAAACATATTGGATGCACAAAATTGGTTAAAAACCCTAACTGGAAATGAATAAGCCTAGGGAGGACGAAAATGACCTAAATGTTAATCCAATTACACAAATGAACTTATTGGATGCACAAGATTGGTTAAAAACCCTAATTGCACAAGAATAAGCCTAGGGAGGACGAAAATGACCTAAATATTAATCTAATGACACAAACACACCTATTGGATGCACAACATTGGTTAAAGACCCTAATTGGACTAGAATAAGCCTAGGGAGGACGAAAATGACCTAAATATTAATCTAATGACACAAACACACCTATTGGATGCACAACATTGGTTAAAGACCCTAATTGGACTAGAATAAGCCTACGGAGGACGAAAATGGCCTAAATGTTAATCGATTGAAACAAAGGAACTTATTTGATGCCCAATATTAGATAAAAACCCTAATTGGACAAGAATAAGCATAGGGACGACAAAAATGACCTAAATGTTAATCCAATGATACCAAATAAACTTATTGGATGCATAAGATTGGTATAAGACCCTAATTGGACCATTATAATACTCAGGAGGACGAAAATGACCTAAATATTAATCCAACGACATAAACACACCTATTGGAGGATCTAGATTGGTTAAAATGGTAATTGGACTAGAATAAGCCTGGGAAGGACGAAAATGACCTAAATGTTAATCCAATGACACAAACACACCTATTGGATGCACAAGATTGGTTAAAAACCCTAATTGGACAAGAATAGGCCTAGGGAAGACGAAAATGACCTAAATGTTAATCCAATGACACAAACACACCTATTGGATGCACAAGATTGCTTAAAAACCCTAATTGGACAAGAATAAGTCTAGGAAGGACGAATATGACCTAAATTTTACTCCAATGACACAAATGAACTAATAGAATGCACAAGATTTGTTAAAAACCCTAATTGGACAAGAATAGGACTAGGGAGGACAAAAATGACCTCATTGTTAATCCAATGACACAAACACACCAATTGGATGCACAAGATTGGTTAAAAACCCTAATTGGACAAGAATAGGCCTAGGGAAGACGAAAATGACCTAAATGTTAATCCAATGACACAAACACTCCTATTGGATGCACAAGATTGGTTAAAAACCCCTTATTGGAAGAAAATAAGCCTAGGGAGCACAAAAATAAACTAAATGTTAATCCAACGACACAAACACACGTATTGGATGCACAAGATTGGGTAAAAACCCTTATTGGATAAGAAAAGGCCTAGGAAGGACGAAAATGATCTAAATGTTAATCCAATGGCACAAATGAACTTATTGGATGCACAAGATTGGTTAAAAACCCTAATTAGACTTGAATAACCCTAGGGAGGACGAAAATGACCTAAATGATAATCCGATGACACAAACACACCTATTGGATGCACAAGATTGGTTAAAAACCCTAATTGGACAAGAAAAGGCCTAAGAAGGACGAAAAGGACCTAAATGTTAATCCATTGGCACAAATGAACTTATTGGATGCACAAGATTAGATAAAACCCAAATTAAACTAGAATAAGCCTAGGGAGGGCGAAAATTACCTAAATGTTAATCCGATGACACAATGACACCTATTGGATGCACAAGATTGGTTAAAAACCCTAACTAGACAAGAATAAGCCTAGGGAGGACGAAAAGGACCTAATTGTTAATCCAATGGCACAAATGAACTTATTGGATGCACAAGATTGGTTAAAAACCCTAATTGGACAAGAATAAGCCTAGGGAGGACGAAAAGGACCTAATTGTTAATCCAATGGCACAAATGAACTTATTGGATGCACAAGATGTCATAAAACCTTAATTAGACTAGAATAAGCCTAGGGAGGACGAAAATGATCTAAATGTTAATCCAATGACAAAAATGAACTATTTGAATGCACAAGATTGGTTAAAAAACCTAATTGGACAAGAATAGGCCTAGGGAGGACAAAAATGACCTAAATGATAATCCAATGACACTAGCACACCAATTGGATGCACAAGATTGGTTAAAAACCCTAATTGGACAAGAATAGGCCTAGGGAGGACGAAAATGACCTAAATGATAATCCAATGACACTAGCACACCTATTGGATGCACAAGATTGGTTAAAAAACGTAATTGGAAAAGCATAAGACTAGGGAGGACGAAAATGACCTAAATGTTAATCCAATGACACAAAAGACCTATTGGATGCACAAGATTGGTTAAAAATCCTAATTGGACAAGAAAAGGCCTAGGAAGTTCGAAAAGGACTAAAATGTTAATCCAATGACACAAATGAACTTATTGGACGCACAAGATTGGTTAAAACCCCTAATTAGACTAGAATAAGCCTAGGGAGGACGAAAATGACCTAAATGTTAATCCGATTACACAAACACACCTATTGGATGCACAAGATTGGTTAAAAACCCTAACTAGACAAGAATAAGCTTAAGGAGGAAGAAAATGACCTAAATGTTATTCGAATGACACAAAGACACCTACTTAATGCACAAGATTGCTTAAAAACCCTAGTTCGACAAGAATAAACCTCGGGAGGACGAAAATGACCTAAATGTTAATCCATTGACACAAATGAACCTATTTGGACAAGAATAAGCCTAGGGAGGAAGAAAATGACCTAAATGTTAATCCAATGACACAAATGAACCTATTGGATGCACAAGATAGGGTAAAAACCCTAATTGGACTAGAATAAGCCTAGGGAGGACAAAAATGACCTAAATGTTAATCCGATGACACAAACATACCTATTGGATGCACAAGATTGGTTAAAAACCCTAACTATTTAAGAATAAGCTTAGGGAGGACGAAAATGACCTTAATGTTTATCCAATGACACAAATGAATTAATTGGATTCACAAGATTAGTTAAAAAAACCTAATTGGACAAGAATAAGCCTGGGGAGGAAGAAAATGACCTAAGTGTTGATTATTATGACCTCAAAATAATCAGAATATATCAGTCTTTAATCAAATTAAAGCAATATTACATACACATCGGAATTATAATGCGGCATACAAGATTAGCAATTAAACGTAAAAAGATAAGGGATAGAATGCACCAAGATTTATCCTGGTTCAGTTGTCAACTAGACAACCTACATCCAGTCCTGACAATCCAACTGGATTTCAGCTTTTTCTCCAATAGAAAGAATTGTGAATTGTTTACAGATTGTCCAGTTTCCTCGAAACCTATCTATCTCACACAATCTCTTTCCAATTGCTTAACCCCTTGATCCTTGTAGTCACTCAGCAGACTCACACAAAATCAAAGTACGGCTCCTTCTTGATGAGGCCTCTCACCCAAGAAGATCGCCACCAGTTTCTAGCTGGATTTCTAGCAGTCGTTTTCTTTACAAAGTATTTATTTCAAACAGAATAAAAGAAGTAGTAAAAGAAGTCTTCAATCTTGAACAATGTGTCTTCTCACGAATCTGGTTATTCAATGATGGATTATGAGAACATTGTCTTTTCTCTCAAGAATACTTTTTCAACTCTCTCAATGATTATGGATAATCTTTTTGGCTTTCATCTGAAAAAGCAATATCAGAATGTTAACAATGTGTTGTATTGTGTTAATGAGAGTTTATGAGTGTTTATCATTGTTAATGAGAGAATGATTGAAAACAGTTTATATAGTTTCTGAAAAACAACTAATAAATCGATTTGCCAATCGATTCATTAAAGTTATAAAACAGGTCTAATCGATTTGCCAATCGATTATCGCGGGTCTTGTTTTTCTTGAATCTTGAAACCACATAAGCCAATCGATTTGCCAATCGATACTTTAAACAAACTCTTTTCAGTAAATTATGTTCAGACTTATATGAATCGATTGCATAATCGATTGCAGGTGTTTTGTTCAAAGTAAAAATCACACCAATCGATTACTTAATCGATTTATTAAGTCTCATAATCGATTTACAAATACTCAGAATCGATTTGGCCACAAGCTCAAAGTTCACTGTGATTTCAAAAAGGTTCTTTCAATCGATTTGCCAATCGATTGTGTTCAAGACAGTGACTTAGCTATTTTGATGTTAATCGAAGTGCCAATCGATTTGTTTGTATTTGCCTGAAAAGTTCTTACCTGATATTTAGTTCAATCGATTTCCCAATCGATTGCAACCAAACTTAACATGATTGAAATTCTCACAATAGATTGTCCAATCGATTGTGTTTGTCACAGGTCAAGTTATTTTTCAAATATTATCTAAGCAATCGATTTGCCAATCGATTACCCTAGAAATTGGATTCTCACTGTGACTTGATCAATCGATTTGCCAGTCGATTGGTTTCAATCAGTTTTACTTTGTGATGTGTACAATCGATTTGCCAATCGATTAGCCTGTAAAACAGGTTGCCACTGACTTGTGCAATTTTCATTTCTAATTGTGCCAGTCGATTGCCTAATCGATTATACAATCACAAACAGTTATGTTTCCTTACACCCTTGTTATGAAATCGATTTCCCAATCGATTTACTCAGTCAATGATCAACTTTTGTTGATTTCTTGTGTTCCAAGCAATTTGTATCAAATGTGTAGGATTGAATTGTTGTTCCTGAAATCTTGCTCAATTAAAATGTTAGATTTATCATATGATGTATGAACATTGTATGTTTGTTAATTATGTCAAAATTAGGATTCAAAGGACTAAAGTCCAACACTAAGTGTTAATCCAATTACACAAACACACCTATTGGATGCACAAGATTGGTTAAAAACCCTAATTAGACTAAAATAAGCCTAGGGAGGACGAAAATAACCTTAATGTTAATCCGATGACACAAACAAACCTATTGGATGCACAAAATTGGTTTAAAACCCTAACTGGAAAAGAATAAGCCTAGGGAGGACGAAAATGACCTAAATGTTAATCCAATGACACAAATGAACTTATTCGATGCACAAGATTGGCTAAAATCCCAAATTGGTCTAAAGTAAGCCTAGGGAGGATGAAAATGACCTAAATATTAATCTAAAGACACAAACACACCTATTGGATGCACAAGAATAGTTAAAACCCTAATTGGACTAGAATAAGCCTACTGAGGACGAAAATGACCTAAATGTTAATCGAATGAAACAAAGGAACTGATTTGATGCCCAAATAAACTTATTGGATGCACAAGATTGGTAAAAGACCCTAATTGGACCAGTATAATACGCGGGAGGACGAAAATGACTTAAATGTTTATCCAATGACACAAATGAACTAATTGGATTCACAAGATTTGTCAAAAAACCTAATTGGACTACAATAAGCTTGGGGAGGACGAAAATGACCTAAATGTTAATCCAATGACACAAACACACCTATTGGATGCACAAGATTGGCTAAAACCCCTTATTGGAAGAGAATAAGCCTAGGGACGACAAAAATGACCTAAATGTTAACTTATTGGATTCATAAGATTTTGTTAAACACCGTAATTGGAATAGAATAAGCCTAGGGAGGATGAAAATGACCTAAATGTTAATCCAGTGATACAAACACACCTATTGAATGCACAAGATTGGTTAAAAACCATAATCGGACTAGAATAAGCTTAGGGAGCACAAAAATGACCTAAATGTTAATCCAATGACACAAATGAACTTATTGGATGCACAAGATTGGTTAAAAACCGTAATTGGAAAAGAATAAGCCTATGGAGGATGAAAATGACCTAAATGTTAATCCAATGACACAAACACACCTATTGGATGCACAAAATTGGTTAAAAACCCTAACTGGACAAGAATAAGCCTAGGGAGGACCAAATTGACCTAAACGTTAATCCAATGATAGAAATGAACTTATTCGATGCACAAGATTGGCTAAAAACTAAATTGGACTAAAATAAGACTTGGGAGGACGAAAATGACCTAAATGTTTATCCAATGACACCAATGAACTTATTGGATGCACAAGATTGGTTAAAAACCCTAACTGGACAAGAATAAGCCTATGGAGGATGAAAATGACCTAAATGTAATTCGAATGACACAAATAAACTTATTCGATGCACAAGATTTGTAAAAACCCCTAATTGGACTAAAATAACCCTAGGGAGGACGAAAATGACCTAAATGCAAAATGTTGGCTAAAAACCCTAATTGGACTAGAATAAGCCTAGGGTGGACAAAAATGACCTAAATGTTAATCCAATGACACAAACACACCTATTGGATGCACAAGATTGGTTAAAAACCTTAATTGGACAAGAATAGGCCTAGGGAGGACGAAAAGGACATAATTGCTAATCCAATGATACAAACACACTTATTGGATGCACAAGATTGGTTAAAAACCTTAATTGGACAAGAATAGGCCTAGGGAGGACGAAAAGGACATAATTGCTAATCCAATGATACAAACACACTTATTGGATGCACAAGATTGGTTAAAAACCTTAATTGGACAAGAATAGGCCTAGGGAGGACGAAAAGGACATAATTGCTAATCCAATGATACAAACACACTTATTGGATGCACAAGATTGGTTAAAAACCTTAATTGGACAAGAATAGGCCTAGGGAGGACGAAAAGGACATAATTGCTAATCCAATGATACAAACACACTTATTGGATGCACAAGATTGGTTAAAAACCCAAATTGGAAGAGAATAACCCTTTGGAGGACGAAAATGACCTAAATGTTAATCCAATGACACAAATGAACTAATTGGATGCACAGGATAGGTTAAAAACCCTAATAGGAAAAGAATAAGCCTAGGGAGGATGAAAATGACCTAAATGTTAATCCAATGACACAAATGTGCTTATTGGATGCACAAGATTTGTAAAAAACTCTAATTGACAAGAATAAGCCTAGGGAGGACGAAAATAATCTCAATGTTAATCCAATGACACAAATGAACTTATTGGATGCACAAGATTAGTTACAAACCCTAATTGGACTACAATAACCGTAGGGAGGACGAAAATGATCTAAATATTTATCCAATGACACAAACACACTTATAGGATGCACAATATTGGTTAAAAACCCTCGTTGAACTAGAATAAGCCTAAGGAGGACAAAAATGACCTAAATGTTAATCCAATGACACAAACACACCTATTGGATGCACAAGATTGTTTAAAAACCCTAATTGGACAAGAATAGGCCAATGGAAGACAAAAATGACCGAAATGTTAATCCAATGACACAAACACACCGATTGGATGCACAAGATTGGTTAAAAACCCTAATTGGAAGAGAATAAGCCTATGGAGGAAGTAAATGACGTAAATGTTAATCCAATGACACAAATGAACTTATTGGATACACAAGATCGGTTAAAAACCCTAATAGGAATAGAATAAGCCTAGGGAGAATGAAAATGACGTAAATGTTAATCCAATGACACAAAAACACGTATTGAATGTAAAAGATTGGTTAAAAACCCTAATTGGACTAAAATAAGCCTAGGGAGAACGAAAATGACCTAAATGTTAATCCAATGACACAAACACATCAATAGGACGCACTAGATTGGTTCAAAACCCTAATTGGACAAGAATAAGCCTAGGGAAAACGAAAATGACCTAAAGTTTAATCCAATGACACAAACACACCTATTGGATGCACAAGATTGGTTAAAAATCCCTTATTGGAAGTGAATAAGCCTAGGGAGGACAAAAATGACCTAAACGTTAATCCAATGACACAAATGAACTTCTTGGATGCACAAGATTGGTTAAAAACCGTAATTGGAAAAGAATAAGCATAAGGAAGATGAAAATGACCTAAATGTTAATTCAATGATACAAACAGACCTATTGGAGGCAGAAGAGTGGTTAAAAACCCTAATTGGACTAGAATAAGCCTAGGGAGGATGAAAATGACCTAAATGTTAATCCAATGACACAAATGAACCTATTGGATGCACAAGATTAGTTAAAAACCCTAATTGGACAAGAAAAGGCATGGGAAGGACGAAAAGGACTAAAATGTTAATCCAATGACACAAATGAACTTATTGGATTCACAAGATTGGTTAAAACCCCTAATTAGACTAGAATAAGCCTAGGGAGGACGAAAACGACCTAAATGTTAATCCAACGACACAAACACACCTATTGGATGCACAAGATTGTTTAAAGACCCTAACTAGACAAGAATAAACCTAGGCAGAACGAAAATGACCTAAATGTTAATCCAATGACACAAATGAACTTATTGCATGCGCAAGATTAGTTAAAAACCTTAACTAGAAAAGAATAAGCTTAGGGAGGACGAAAATGACCTAAATGTTATTCGAATGACACAAACACACCTATTAAATGCACAAGATAGCTTAAAAACCCTAGTTGGACAAGAATAAACCTAGGGAGGACGAAAATGACCTAAATGTTAATCCAATGACACAAACACACCTATTGGATGCACAAGATTAGTTAAAAACCCTAATTGGACAAGAAAAGGCATGGGAAGGACGAAAAGGACTAAAATGTTAATCCAATGACACAAATGAACTTATTGGATTCACAAGATTGGTTAAAACCCCTAATTAGACTAGAATAAGCCTAGGGAGGACGAAAACGACCTAAATGTTAATCCAACGACACAAACACACCTATTGGATGCACAAGATTGTTTAAAGACCCTAACTAGACAAGAATAAACCTAGGCAGAACGAAAATGACCTAAATGTTAATCCAATGACACAAATGAACTTATTGCATGCGCAAGATTAGTTAAAAACCTTAACTAGAAAAGAATAAGCTTAGGGAGGACGAAAATGACCTAAATGTTATTCGAATGACACAAACACACCTATTAAATGCACAAGATAGCTTAAAAACCCTAGTTGGACAAGAATAAACCTAGGGAGGACGAAAATGACCTAAATGTTCATCCAATGACACAAATTAACCTATTTGGACAAGAATAAGCCTGGGGAGGAAGAAAATGACCTAAATGTTAATCCAATGACACAAATGAACCTATTGGATGCACAAGATAGGGTAAAAATCCTAATTGGACTAGAATAAGCCTAGGGAGGACAAAAATGACCTAAATGTTAATCCGACGAGACAAACATACCTATTGGATGCACAAGATTGGTTAAAAACCCTAACTAGACAAGAATAAGCCTAGGGAGGAGGAAAATGACCTAAATGTTTATCCAATGACACAAATGAATTAATTGGATTCATAAGATTGGTTAAAAAAACCTAATTGGACAAGAATAAGCCTAGGGAGGAAGAAAATGACCTAAATGTTAATCCAATTATACAAACACACCTATTGGATGCACAAGATTGGTTAAAAACCCTAACTGGAAAAGAAGAAGTCTAAGGAGAACGAAAATGACCTAAATGTTAATCCAATGACACAAACTCACCTATTTGATGCACAAGATTGGTTAAAAACCCTAATTGGACAAGAAAAGGCCTAAGAAGGACGAAAATGACCTAAATGTTAATCCGATGACACAAACACACCTATTGGTTACACAAGATTGGTTAAAAACCCTAACTGGACTAGAATAAGCCTAGGGAGGACGAAGATGACCTAAATTTTAATCCAATGACACAAATGAATTTATTGGATGCACAAGATAAGTTAAAAACCCTAATTGGACAACAATAAGCCTAGGGAGGACGAAAATGACCTAAATGTTAATCTAATGACACAAACACACCTATTGGATGCACAAGATTGGTTAAAACCCTAATTGGACAAGAATAGGCCTAGGGAAGACGAAAATGACCTAAATGTTAATCCAATGACACAAACACACCTATTGGATGCACAAGATTGGTTAAAAACCCTAACTGGACAAGAATAAGCCTAGGGAGGTCGAAGATGACCTAAATTTTAATCCAATGACACAAATGAACTTATTGGATGCACAAGATAAGTCAAAAACCCTATTGGATCCCATTACACAAACACACCTATTGGATGCACAAAATTGGATGCACAAAATCCTGGGGAGAAAGAAAATGACCTAAATGTTAATCCAATTACACAAACACACCTATTGGATGCACAAAATTGGTTAAAAACCCTAACTGGAAAAGAATAAGCCTAGGGAGGACGAAAATGACCTAAATGTTAATCCA